>NC_082718.1:63502231-63692743 GCF_030144855.1 Hypanus sabinus | reverse complement strand
GGACAAAAAAAATGAGAGAAGAGACAGAGAAGGAGAGGCATGCACGTCTCCAGAATGACAACAACAGGCACAGGAGGAGGAGAGCGGAAGAGACAAAGGAGCTGAGAAATGCATGTCTCCAAGATCAGAAACAAAGAACAAACAGCAGAAGAGATGAAGAGATTGCGCGTGAAAGGACTGTACGTCTCCAGAATGACAACAAGAGGCACAAGGGTGGCAGATCAACCAGAAATGTTGCCATCAGAAGTGTCCTTCGTTAAATGAGGAGGAGATGTATTTGCCTTGCTACGCGTCTTTCTTCATTAATAAACGGGCTTTTCTTCTTCAATTTCCAAAGCAAAGCAATACCAATAGCATTAAAGAGAATTTAAAGTTTATTCTGGCCACATCAGACTGCACTACCTTTCTCTCACAGGGTGCCCCAACGGGTCACCCTGTTGTCTAGTACTTTATAAAAGTGATTGTTGGTACTCCCTGCAATATATATGACTTCTCATTTTCCTTTGTAGTCTGTGAATGAAAACAGGAGGTGTGAATCTTTCAGCCATGACTTAGCGCTGCCCACAACATCTTACCTGGCAATCTCTAACTGCGCTACAAGATCATCTACATTATTCTGATGAGGCTCCTGCTGAAGCTCGTTTATTTTACTGCATTCCTCATGACTCAATGATGTGGAGTCATACAGGCCACATGTCTGGGCCAGCCATTAACTACCTACCTAATTCCATTTACAAATGCTTTCTGTGCCTTGATGATTCAAGTGCTGCTTGAGATAGTTCTTAAATCTTGTGAGAGCGCCTAGCTCCCCAGCCTTCTCAGGGAATGTTGGTTCAGGCAGTGTGCTCCAGATTGCTTCCGGGCCACCTTGAGATGATCCTGTTGCAGTGCAGCTCGATGGTTATGATTAAATATTCCCGTTTCAGCCTGATACAGCTGAGAATCACAACTGCTTCCAAGGTCTGTACAGTTAATACAGAGGTGGAGGTGTATGCCTCATGATCAACTCCTCTTGCTGCACAGATGTATCACTAATGTCCCAATTCTGCTCACCAGACCTGGAATATCTCGTAATTAAGTGCTGTATGCTGAGGGAGATTTCACCGATCATTTTGCTGGCAGTGTACATTCCACCTCAGGGCAATGTCAAGCAGGCTCTAAATTATCTGAGCGATGTAATCAACAGGCGTAAAACAGCATCAGTTTGGGGGATTTTAACCAGATTGAAAAAGTCACTAAATAATTACCACCAACAACCAGAGGAAACAACACACTGGACCACTGTTACGCCACCATCAAGAGTGCTTACTGTGCGATTCCACACTCTCACTTCGGGAAGTCTGATCACCTGGCTGTACTTCTACTCCTGGGCAGAGACTGAAGACTGCAGCACCAGCAGTGAAGACCAAGAAGGTGTGGACAAGGGAAGCACAGGAGTGCCTACAGGACAGCTTTGAATCAGTGGACTGGACTGTATTCAGGGATTCATCTTCGAATCTGGATGAGTACGCTGCAGTTGTAACCAACTCCATTAAAACCCATGTAGATGAGTGGGTACCTATGAAAATATGCTGCACATTCCCAAACCAAAACCCATGGATGAACCAAGAGGTTCATCATCTGCTGAGGGCTAGATCTGTCGCATTTAAATCTGGTGACTCAGGTGTGGACAAGAAACCCAGGTATGACTTGCGGAGAGCTATTTCAAAGGGGAAGAAACAATTCCGATCAAGATTAGAGGCGACATTGGATGCATGGCAACTCTGGCAGGGTTTGCAGGACATGACTTCTTACAAAGTGAAACCCAATAGCATGAATGGTAGTGATGCTTCACTAAATGACGACCTCAATGCCTTCTATGCACACTTTGAAAGGGAGAACACAACTACAGCTGTGAAGATCCCTGTTGTACCCAGTGACCCTGTGATCTCTGTCTCGTAGGCTGACGTCAGGCTGTCTTTAAAGAGAGTGAACACTTGCAAGGCGGAAGGCCCCAATGGAGAACCTGGTAAGGCTCTGAAAACTTGTGCCAACCAACTGGCAGTGGGGTTCAAAAACATTTTCAAACTCTCACTGCTATGAGTGACAGTTCCCACCTGCTTCAAAAGGGCAAAAATTATACCAGAGCCCATGACAAGCAGTGTGAGCAACCTTAATGTCTATCATCCAGTAGCACCCATGTCTACGCTGATGAAGTGCTTTGAGAGGTTGGTCATGGCTAGAATCAACCCCTGCCTCATCAAGGACCTGGACCCACTGCAATTTGCCTATCACCACAATAGGTCTACAGCAGATGCAATCTCAATGGCTCTTTACGGGGCCTTAGATCACCTGGACAATACAAACACCTACTGTATGTCAGGCTGCTGTTCGTTGACTATAGCTCAGCGTTTAATACCATCATTCCCACAGTTCTGACAAGCCACAGAACCTGGGCCTCTGTGCTCCCAAACATGAGAAAATCTGCAGATGCTGTAAATCTGAGCAACACACACAAAATGCTGCAGGAACTCAGCAGGCCAAGCAGCAGGGTTTCTGCCGAAGGGTTTCAGCCTGAAATGTTGACTGTAATTTTTTTCCAAAGGTGCTGCTTGGCCTGCTGAATTCCTCCAGCACTTTGGGCGTGTTGCTCTGTATCTCCCTCTGCAATTGAATCCTAACCAGAAGACCACAATCTGTGTGGATTGGTAATAATATCGCCCCCGGCTGACGATCAACAATGGGGCACCTCAGGGGTGTGTGCTTAGCCCACTGTTTTATTCCCTCTATATCCATGACTGCACGGCTAAGTATGGCACAATGCCATCTACAAATTTGCTGATGATACAACCATTGATGGTTGAATCTCAGGTGGAGACAAGAAGGCATACAGGAGTGAGATATACCTGCTAGTTGTGTGGTGTCGCAGCAACAACCTTGCACTCAATGTCAGTAAGAGCTTATTGAGGACTTCAGGAAGGGTAAGATGAGGGAACACAAACCAGTCTTCATAGAGGGATCAGAAATGAGTAACTTCAAGTTCCTGTGCGTCAAGATCTCTGAGGATCTAACCTTGTCTCAACATATCAATACAGCTATAAAATTAGAATTAGAATTTATTTAATTCTTACATCCATCCCACAAGGTGAGGGGTAAAAATCTTTGCGTTATGACTCCATCGCAATGAGGTCAGTGACCTCCTAGGTACATGAATCACAAGACTGGAGTTTGAGTCTTAGTGCTTGGGGTCCAATCATTTGGGAACCCAGAGCTTTAGGCTTGGAGTTGAAGTTCTCATTCATTGTCTTTGGTGAATACTAGTTCAATGCTGAGGATCGAAGCCCAAGGATGTGTTGGTTGTTAATGTAAACGATGCATTTCACTGTGAGCTTCGATGTACCCATGATAAATAAATCTGAATCTGAAGATGCTTCATCAGGTGGTTGAAGAAGCGCTAGGTGTAATTGAGCGTTGGAAATGAACTTAAAGCTTCTACCAGCTGAAAAATGATAAATGTTTGAAGAACAGAGTAGATAAAAAGTTCCTCAAGATC
Organism: Hypanus sabinus; assembly: GCF_030144855.1. Lineage (NCBI taxonomy): Eukaryota > Metazoa > Chordata > Chondrichthyes > Myliobatiformes > Dasyatidae > Hypanus > Hypanus sabinus. Next base: position 63,689,211 of record NC_082718.1, on the reverse strand, counting down.
ACAAAATTGCATTTGATCTATGACAAAACTTGATATACCTGCTAATTAGAATTAAATTTAGTGTTTGCAGTGATCACACTCATTCGGCAAACATTCCATTTAAAACGGATGCAAAGGACAACTAACACCTATCATTGCCACTAGTGAACATCTTGTACCAAGAGCCGCCAAAAACAGAACTTCAAAGCACTTTTATTGCCTGCAACATTTTACAAATTCTAATTAGCCCTCCCTTTAATTATCTTCTATTGAGATTAAGCATAAAATGTTTAAATATTGTGTGTCTAAGCACAGCTCCAATACCATATTTAAGTTTGCTGATGACACCACTGTTGTGGGCCAAATCTAAAGTGGTGATGAATTAGCATACAGGAGGGAGATTGAAAATCTGGCTGAGTGGTGCCACAACAACAACCTCTCACTCATGTCAGCAAGACCAAGGAATGGATTGTAGACTTCAGGAGAGGGAAACCAGAGGTCCATGAGCCAATCCTCATTGGAGGATCAGACGTGGAGTGGGCTAGCAACTTTAAATTTTTGGGTGTTACTATTTCAAAAAGTAGTGGATTCAGCCCAGTCCATCATGGACAAAGCTCTCCCCACCATTGAGTATATCTACATGAAACACTGTTGCAGGAAAACAGCATCCATCACCAAAGATTCTCACCACCCAGGCCATGCTCCTTTCTCACTGGACTCACACCACCTGGTTCAAGAACAGTTATTACCCCTCAACCATCAGACTCTTGAACAAGACACTACTCTACACACACGTCCATCCATTGAGATGTTCCCACAACCAATGATCTCACTTTAAGGACTCTTTATCTCATTATCTCATGTTCTGGTTATTTATTGCTATTTATTTATATTTGCATTTTCATAATTTGTTGCCTTCTGCACTAGTTAATCTAACTGATCATTCATTGATCCTGTTATAGTTACTATTCTATAGATTTGCTGAGTATGCCCACAGGAAAAGGAATCTCAGGGTTGTATATGGTGACATATATGTACTTTGATAATAACATTTATTTTGAACTTCGAGCTTTATTTACAAGAAAGTTAATTATTCAAAATAAAACACCTTTCACGTATAAATAAATCCACAATCATCTTATCAGATCCTCAGTGGGAAAATTCATCCCTCAGACTTGGGTAATATTAAGGAACTGTGGCACTGGTGAGAGAGTGGGCCTTTGGACAGAAATTAATCTGGGGTTCTGCGCATTCTTTGACAGGGTTGTGAATCAAAGGGTGTCATAGATACTGTTTAAAGATCAAGGTGCTTAGTCCTAGTGTATTAAGCAATACTTATCCCTAACTACACTGTTAACACTGATTTTTGTGGTCTCTTAACTTGCTTGTGGTTAGATAGGATCACATTTAACATCATACATCATATTATATAGTCTCTCAGGATTAAGAAGGACCACTTTGATTTTGTGGATTCTGAGGAGGCAGATGAAGCCAATGTTTGAGCTGCAGGCTCTCAAGGATGGGCAGTTGATGCAGCCAGTGGGTTCTTAGTTTGTTAAGCAGTGCACTCCTCCTGCCATCTACTGTGTTTTCCCAAATCATCATCTTGAGGTCCTCATACTGTCCCAAATGTTCCTCTCCACTTTGAGCAGTCAATGGCCAGAGGTCCCCAGGAGTCAGTGGTTGCCATTGTTGGATCCTGATGCTATTGTGATCCAAAGGTTCTTTAAAAGTCAAGGATGATTAAAATGACTTATTGCTTATTTGTTTTAAGTATTACAAGAACAGGAAACAAACAAGAAAGTGCTGAGAGAACATAGAAAAGACAAAGGAGAAAACAGTCGTGATTGGCTGATACTCCAGCTGGAGACAACAAATATTCCAGTGGTAACAATTAACCTACAAAATAGACAGATTCGAGTAACATGACACCAATTACTGAAAATGAAGAACTGCTGGAAAAATATCACTGAACAATTACATGTTATATAAAAATACAAGCGAGCGTAGGACAGTTAAACCACAAAAAAAAACAGTCCTACACCCCAATCCATCAAAGTCCTCACCAAGAGGTCAGCGGTGGAAAGGGTGAGCAGCTTCAAAGTCCTGGCCATCAATCTCTATCATCGGCCCAACGCGTTGATGCAGTCACGAAGAAGGCACACATGGGTCTACTTTATGAGGAGTTTGAGGAGATTCGGTAGGTCACAAAAGACATTTCTGCAGATGTACAGTGGACAATATTTTGACTGGTTGAGTCACAACCTGGCATGGATGCTCCAATATACAGAATTGCAAGAGACTCCACAGGGTTGTAACTCAGTGACAGGCACAACCTTTCCACTATTGAGGACATCTTCAAGAAGCAGTGCCTCAAGAAGGTGACAATGACGCTGGGACATGCCCTCTTCTCATTACTACCATCAGAGAGGAGGTACAGGAGCCTGAAGATACACACTCAATGTTTCAGAAACAACTTCTTCCCCTCCACCATCAGATCTCTGAACAGTCAATGAATCATGAGCACTAGCTCATTGTTCCTTTTCCTTGCACTATGTATTTGTTTTTGTAATTTGTAGCAATTTCATGTCTTTGCTACCACAAAACAACAAACTTCAAGTCATATGAGTCAGCGAAACTAAGTCTGATTCAGATTCTGACTTTATCAAGGAAGCTCTGTGCACGTTTTTGAGCTGATTTTGGAGGATGTTGAAGAGAGAATTGGTGGCAGATTTTCAGCACCCAGAAATACATGTTATGGGTAGTGCAGGTCTCAGAAGCATTGAGGAGATCATGGATCATCACTGAGTGATTGGAAGTGTCATGTTTTACAAGATGTGTACTCCAGGGAACACATCCTACACGATCAAGAAAGTTCACCAATGCCTCTGTTTTCTGAGGAGATTGAAGGGAGCTGCACATGCACTTCAATACTTATGACCTTCTACAGATGCACAGTAGAGCACATCCTAACATAGTACATCACTGCTAGGTATGGAAACTGCACTGTAGGTGTTCAAAACTGTCCAATGCATCACAGGCACCAGCCTAACCACCATCAAGAACATATACACAAAACAGTGCCAGAAAATGGCCAGCAGGATCATGAAGGATCCTGCCCAGCCTGCTCATGGACTGTTTGTCCCACTCCCATCAGGAAGAAGGCTGCCAGAAACAGCTGCTTTCCCCAAGCAGAAAGCTGATAAACATCCCCACACACTAACCACCAACCACCACTACTTTATCATTTCATGTCAGAGCCACCTTATTTACAGACACTTCTGTGCTAAGATACACTTTAAGGACATACAATCAATCTATGTATATAAGCGATCATGTGTGTTTATATTTATTGTGTTTTATTATTATATTCCTTATCTTATTGTGTTATTTTTTTGTAATGTATTGCATCCAGAGTAACAATTATTTCATTTACCTTTACACTTGTGTACTGGGTCTTCAAGTACCCTTTCACTCAATTGGCCAAGTATTGTGCTGATGCAGTGAAGGCTGTGGTGAATTTCATCACTGAGCTCCCCAGGACTGAGGAGGACTTGATTCTGCTCTGGTTTTGTGGGTTCTGAAGTAGCAATCATCTGTGTTTGCCTTCAGTGAGGTACCTCCTGAGATTGACAAATGGTCCCAACATGAACCTTTACTGAGCAGCATGGGCAGGTTGGTAGAGGTCTTGCAGATGCTGAGAGTAAGACCCATCATCTCATACACTTTAGCGAACAAGTCGATGTTGTCTTGGAGGTCAGTCTCCAAACTTGTGTGAGTGTCAGCACCACCTGCTGCTTTGCTATTGAGTGATATTGGTGCTGGAGAGCAATCAGTGTAGGCTGTGGTTTATTAGTATTAGTTGTGGTTTATTAATTGTCACATATGCCAAGATAGAGTGAAAAGCTTGCCTTGCACACTGTTCATACAGATCAAACTGAACACAGTGCATTGAGAAAGATTGAGGTAGAATAATAACAATCTAGAATAAAGTCTAAAAGAGAAGGTGCTGTGCAGGTGAACAATAAAGTGCAAATCCATAACGAGGTAGATTGTAAAGTCAGGAGTCCACCTTATTGTACAAGCGGTCCAATCAAGAGTATGAGAGCATTAGATAGAAACTGTCCTTGAATTTGGTGCTATGTGCTTTCACACTGTCTGCCCACTCTGTTTGTGTCTTCCACAGTGAAAACTAATGCAAAATGCAAGTTGGGTTGTCATTTCTTTGTCACCTGTTACTATCTTATTTTCCAGTGGTCCAATATCCACTCTTTTCATCATCATATGTCTGAAAATTCATTTCAAGGAGGTGCAAGTCCCCGATGAAAGAAAGTGTCAGTAGAAAAGGTTGTGTCCATCTGCCTCAAATGTAAAATGACAAAGGTGCAGAACAGTTCTCTCGATGGTAAACTCCCCTACTACTGGAATCATCCTGTCCACATCTACTCTATCCAGGCCAGTCAGTATTCAGAAAGTATCAATGAGATCTTCCTCATCCTTCTGATGAGGGTCAAAGTGCCAAAGGGTCAAAGAAGTCCTATGATCTATAATCGATCCTGGAGAATTTAAAGTAAAGGTTCTGTTCTGGACCCCTGCTCGTTGTGATTTTTATAAATGATTTGGATGATGAAGTGGAGGGGTGGGTTAGTAAGTCTGTAGATGACACGGTTGATGGTGTCATAAATAGTGTAGAGATTTGTCATTAGTTACAGTGGAACATTGATAAAATGTAGAGCTGGGCTGAAAAGTGTGAAGTGATACACCTTGGAAAGGTGAACTTGAAGGCAGAATACACAGTTAATGCAGGATTCTTAGCAATGTGGAGGAACAGAGGGACCTTGGAGTCCACAGACCCCTCAAAGTTGCAATTTGATAGGATGGTTAAGAAAGCATAATATAAGTTGGCCCCCTAGTTGGGGGATTGAGTTCAAGGGCTATGATAATGTTCAAAGTTCAAAAGTTCAAAGTAAATTTATTATCAAAGTACTTGTATGTCCTCATACACTACCCTAAGATTTGTTTACTTGTGGGCATTCACAGCAGGTGAAAACAAACACAGCCGAAACAATGAAAAAAAAGCACACAACAAAACAAGACTGACAAACAACCAATGTGCAAAAGACACCAGACTGTGCAAATACAAAAAAAAAATGCAATAAATACTGAGAACACAAGTTGTAGAGACATTGAGAGTGAGTTCATAGATTGTGGAATCAATTCAGTGTTGGAGTGAGTGAAGTTATGCCCTCTGGTTCAAGAGCTTCATGTTTGAGGGGTAGTAACTGTTCCTGAAGCTGGTGCTATGAGGCTCCTGTACCTCCTTCCTGGTGGCAGCAATGAGAAGAGAGCATGGCCTGGATTATGGGAGTCCATGATCGTGGATGCTGCTTTCCTGCAACTTTAAATGTGTTCAGTGGTGGGAAGGGTTTTACTTGTGATGGACTGGGCTGTTTACACTACATTTTGTAGGCTTCTCTGTTCAAGGGGATTGAACAGCGTACTAGGCCATGATGTAACTCTATAAAACCCTGGTTGCACCACACTTGGAATATTGTGTACAACTCTAGTTACCTCTTTATAGGAAGGATGTGGCGCTTTAGAGAAGGTGAAATGGAGATTTACCAGGATGCTGACTGGATTAGATAGCATGCCTTATGAGGATAAAGAAAATCTGCAGATGCTGAAAATCCGAGCAACACGTACAAAATGCTGGAGGACCTCAGCAGACCAGGCAGCATCTATGAGAAAAAGTACAGATGACATTTTGGGCTGAAACCCTTCGGAAGAATTTATGAGGATAGGTTGAGTGAGCTAGGGATTTTCACTTTGGAGCAAAGGGAGATGAGAGATGACTTGATATACTGTAGGTATATAAAATGATAAGAAGCATACCTAAGTGGACTTAAGTGGACTTTTTCTTAGGACAGAAGTGGTTAATACAAGAAAGCATAATTTTATGATGATTGGGGATGTCAAAGGCGGGTTTTTAAAAACAGAGAGTTGTAAATCTGTGGAACGCACTGCCAGGTGTGTAGCAGAGGGAGATATGTTATACCGATTTAAAACCTTCTTCGATAGGCACATGGATGAAAGAAAACTGAAGGCTATGTAGGAGAGAAAAGTTAGATTGATCTTGGAGCAGGTTAAAAGGTCTGCACAATATCATTGGCCAAATAGCTTTTACTGTACCATAGTATTCTATGTTCTATATATCAGTTGAAACCTCCCAAGGACCTGGTATCTGTTTAAAATCTGCCTTTTCTGTCCAGTCCCAATTGTATACAACCACAATGTTAAATGAGTGACCCAAGAAATGTTCACTTTGAAATGTTTACAGGTAATTCATTGTTTTTGTCTACAGAAGAGACTTTGCTACTCATTGTTGCTTGACTCTAACCTACAAGATTTTATCCATTATAATCAAACAGTGCAAAGTTCAACTGCAATAGGAACATCAAAATGTGAAGACGGTCTCTGATTACTGCATCAGACTTGATGAAGTGAAGTAGTTAACTGCACAGATTCCATCAGTTAATGTGACCGCACCTCTCTGCAAGTATTTTGCTTGCATTAATACAGTTGTTGTTTTGTTTCCAAACAATGTACTACAATCCATCTGGACTGATAATGACGATATTGCATTCTTCACTTTCTCATTCAGTAATAAACAAAGAATCTTATCAGATTTCAAGTGGTAAGTGAAATCACCATGCAAGGAGGTTTGAAGGACAAAGATCATTGAACATGTTTTCAAATTTCTTTGAGTCTCTGAGTCATCGATGTTTGTGCACTATCTTACATTATAATGACTTTTAAATCAGTACAAACAGTGGTTTGTATTCATAATGCAGGAAGTATTCCAAAGAAGTTAGTAAAGGCAAAACAAAATGTGGTGCTGTGGTTTGGAGTGAATTCAGATTAGGGATTGAAGGGTAGTTGAAGAATTAGGCTTCCTGGACTCTTTTTACAATTGAAAAACATAGAAAAGCATGAAAACAAAGGGATTTTTTATTCATTATTGAAATCTGGGAATTGCTGACAAAGGCAACACTGGAACACATATATTTTGCTCCTCCCTGATTGTCCTAGGATTGAGAGACCGTTTCAAAAGGCCAAGCACATTGAAGGGGTGTTAGAGTTTAACAACAGTGCACATGTCAGTGGTCAACTGCACTTAACCCAATGCCTTGTCCGTTTCATAGTGCCATGAACCTGGACCCTGTGGGATCTACAGTGGCAGAGGTCTGTATCTCTCACCTCACATGTGCCCAGTACTCAGACATCGTTGCTTCCCACCCAGACAGTGTCCTGCACTCAGACTTGTGGCAGTTGTCGTTGGCTTCTTCATTCTTGAGGCAATGAAGCCGATGATGGTGGCTGACCACAGTTGCTGTACATTGAGGACAGAAATCACAATCCATATGTAATGGGAAAGGAAAAGCCAAGGCTTGTTGTGTTCTAGTGGGGCAGTGTGGGCTAAGAGGTAGATGGTGCACAAGAGTATCATTCAGGCCTCAAGTAACATGCTGTTGAGAAGGAATTTATTTTCTCAGAGGGTTCAAAGTGGTCACGGAGTGAAACATTTATGGCTCTATACAGACAGGAACAGGACCTTCTGCCCAACTCACCCATACCTACCAAGATGTCTGTCCAAGATAGTCCAATTTTCCTATCTTTAGTCTATTCCTCCTATCGAGTGGTGAAAGGTTTTGATGGAGTGGATGCGGAGAGGATGTTCCCTATGGTAGGAGAGTCTAAGACCAGAGGACGCAGCCTCAGAACCGAGGGCCATCCTTTTAGAATGGCGATGAGGAGGAATTTCTTTAGCCAGAGCGGTAATCTGTGGAATTCTTTGCCACAGGTAGCTGTGGAGGCTAAGTCTGTATTTATACTTAGGGCAGAGGTTGATAGATTTTTGATTGGGCAGGGTATGAAGGGACACAGGGAGAAGGCAGGAGATTGGGGCTGAGAGGAATATTGGATCAACCATGACAAAATGGTGGAGCAGACTTGATGGGCCAAATGGCTTAATCAGCTCCATTATCTTATGGTAAACCTTTTATATCCATGTACCTGTTTAAATTTAAGCGTTCAAATTTTGCAATCATATTCACCTCTACCACTTATTCTGGCAGCTCTTTCCACACACCCACCACCTACAATGTGAAAAAATTGCCCCCTCACCTTAAACCTCTGCCTTCTAGTTGTAGACTACCCTGTCATAAGAACTTAAGAAATAGGAGCAGGAGTAGGCCATCCGGACCATTGAGCCTGCCCTGACATTCAATAAGATCATGGCTGATCTGTCCATGGACTCATCTCCACCTACCTGCCTTTTCCCTATAACCCTTAATTCCACAATACTCAGTAGAAAACTAATACAGTTTTATAGTACTGTATGAGTATTAATAGTGTTCTAATTTGTTCTGTATTTCATTTAAATGCCTAATTTGTTATTTAGTTAAATGGTAGCTTTTTAACTATTTCCATGAAACTTTGGCTAATCGGCATAGCTGCTTAATTGGGCCAAACTGTACTGATCCCAGTGTGTTCCAATTAACTGGAATTCACTGTATATATAAAATGAATTAAGTATGTAGTGGAAAAAGAGAACAAAAATCGTGAGGTTGTGTTCATGGGTTAGTTCATTGTCCATTCAGAAATCTGGTGTTGGATGGAGTAAAGCTGTTCCTAAGACACTGAGTGTGTATTGTTAGGTTCCTGTTCTTCCTCTTTGATGGTAGTAACAAGAAGAGAGCATGTCAGGGGTGATGGGGGTGCTTAATGATGGATGCTGCCTTTTTGAGGCATCGCTTTTTGAAACTGTCCTCAATGCTGGTGCCCATGATGGAGCTGGCTGAATTTGCAAACCTCTGCAGCTTTTTCCAATCCCCTCCACACCAGGTGCTGATGCAACCACTTAGAATGCTCTCCATGGTGCATCTGCAAAGGACATTTCAAACCTCCTCAAACTTCTAATGAAATACAGTGCCTGGCATGTTTTCATAATTGCATTGGGCTCAGGATGGATCTTCATAGGTGTTCACATGCAGGAACTTGAAACTGTTCTCCATTTCCATTGCTGACCTCTCAATGAGGACAGGTATGTGTTCCCTCAACTTAGTTCCTTGGTGCAATCAATACCCAGTGCATTAAACTAGAACAAGATATAAAGTGAGAAAAATTAACATTATTTATCACATGTGCGTTAGAACATACAGATAAATGTATAGTTTGCGTTAAACCAAAGAGGATTGTGCTGAGCAGCCCCCAATGTTGCTGTGTTTCTGGTGCCGATGTAGCATGCCCACAACTCACCAACGCTAACCTGTACATCTTTGGAATGTGGGAAGCAACCAGAGCACCATGTGGTTACATGGTGAACATACAACCTCCTTGCAGACAGCAACTGGGATCGAATACTGATCTTACACCCAGCACTACACTACCAACAGCATACGGAATGAAGCTAGTCACTACAGAGAAAGTGTAGTGCTGTTAAAAGATAAAATACAAGTTCACAACGAGGTAGATTTATTTATTTCTGTTATTACATATTTCAACCTCTTGTTATTCTCCAATTACAAAATAGCTTTAACACTGACCCTGGTCGAAGAGTCAGAGGGTAGCAGAGGGAAGCAATGAGAGAGAATTTCAGTGAAGATTTTAGACTTCTTCAGGGTAGGCATACCTTGGAAAGACTTTGCAATGGAGCAGCAAATCATACACACGCAGATTCTGGAGATCCAGAGCAACACATAGAAACTCAGAAGGCCAGGCAGCATCTATGGAAGTGAATAAACAGTCGATGTTTTGGGCCAAGGCCCTTCATCAGGACTGGAAAGGAATGGGGAAGGTGCCAGAATAACAAGGTTGGAGGGAGGGGAAGGAGGGCAAGCTAGAAGGTGATAGGTGAAGCCAAGTGGGCAGGGGATAGCTGTTTGCGCAGACTCCCGAATCTGATGAGGACAAAAATGACCTCTCGATGAGGTCTCATTTTGAGCTCTCCTGTCTTTAATGAGTCTGATGGTGGAGCAGATCAGGCAATGATCTATCCAGCAGTCAACTATGGCAATCATGGATCTTGTGATAGTTACATTACAATGGTTCCTATCTTGGACAGTGACATAGAAAATGAGATGCCACTGTTTATATCGGGAGTGCTGCCAAGATGCCTTGTATTCGTTTTTTCTGGCAGAAGTGTTCATGATGATAAGACTGTGCTCTTCTACTTGGCTTTCATAGATGTGACAAAGGTTTTTGATACAGTAGACAGCCAAGCTCCCTGGTGTATACTATCAAGACATAGCTGTCCTGAGAGCTATTTAGGAATACCAAGGCTCTTTGAGGAAGATTCTGAGAGATCTTGACAAGGTAGATGGTAGAGCCTTTTTCTTCCAGCTAGAGCAGGGGTTCCTAAACTTTTTTATGCCATGGACCAATACCATTAAGCAAGGGGTCCATGGGCCCCAGTTTGGGAACCTCTAAGCAGAGTATCATGAATTAGGAAGCGCTGTTTCAAGAAAAAAGCTTGGCCATTTAGGATTAATATACAGCATCTCTATTTCAAAGAGCAATGAATGCCCAGTTACTGGATACATTCAAAGATATTTTCAGATGCCAGTCAGAGGACATGGGGTTCAGGCAGGAAGGTGGACAAGGCACAGGATCAGCCATGACCTTATTGAATGGTGGGGCAGTCTTGAAGGGGATTATGACCTTACGCATGCTTTTGTTTATCATGTTCTTAATTATATACTTTATCATGGGAAATTTTTGTGGTATGGGTGTGACTGGTGAGGAATGAAAGGAATTTCCAGCTTTAGCAACTTATATGTGTATCAAACTCTCTTTGGTTGCAACTGGTGCAGGTAGGTCCATAAGGAAGCTACAATTGGAGGAGCGCTGAGATTGGTATCAAACTGAAAGGCAAGCAGTGGGACAAGTATTAGGGGTTCACCAGAGGTTGGCCCATGTTTAGAAACCAGCAAAGGATGACTTAGAAACAAAAACAGAGTATGAGAGTAAATAAGTAAATAATATAAAATAGTTTCTACAAATATACAAAAAGGAAGAACTTTATAAAGCTCTATTTAGTCTGCATCTGGAGTATTGCATTGTATATGAATGATTTAATAATGTTTCCTAGAGTACTTGAACCAAACCTGATAATGTTATCAAGGTAGATGTGTTAGCAAACTAAGAAGCCATAAGACCATACATATAGGAGCAGAATTTGGCCCATTGAGTCTGACCTGCAGATTTACTTTCCCTCTAACACCATTCTTCTGCCTTCTCCCCATAACCTTTAATGCCCTTACTTATAAAGAACCTATCAACCTTTGCTTTAAGTATGACCAATAACTACACAGCTACCTGTGGCAATGAATTCTTCCGATTCACCACCCTCTAGCTAAAAATAACCCTCCACATCTCTGTTCTAAAGGGACATCCCTCTATTCTGAGGCTATGCCCTCTTGTCCTAGCCTCTGACCCTTCAGAAACATCCTCTCAATGTCCACTCTATCTAGGCCTTTCAATATTTAATAAGTTTCAATAGGGATCAGTTCACCAGGAGCCTATAAGGTGATAGGGCGATGGGCAAGAATTTGGTGTATGGAGAATAAAGAAAGAAAACATGAGGTTACCCACTTTGCAAAGGAGATTGACTGAAGAAAGCAAATTATTATTTAAGTGGAGTGAGACTCTGAATTATCACTATACAAAGAGATCTATGGATGTTAGTGTAGGAAAAACTAAAAGGTGGGCTATTGGAACATAGGTAATTATTGCAAGGAATCTGGAATGCAGGTGTAGAGACATTATGAGCGTGTGCTTTTGATTGACTGTAAATGAACAAAATCAGCGCATCCCTTGACCCAGGTCTTCAGGAGCAGGGCATGTACGGTATGTGGTTCAGGAGTTCACCTTCTTTAAGGATTCCATCAAGGCCAGTGGTGTTGTTGCTTTACAGGCTCCTGATGGCATCATGGGCATCCTTCATAATGGCAGGTTGCCAGAATGAAGGAAGACATGGGTCTTCTCTCACGGGTCTTTGAGGGATTTTCTTAGATACCTCTGGTCCAGCAGTGGTTAAGAAGTTCCTGAAAATGTTCTCTCCATTGATTGTTGATATTCTTCCAGTCTCTTACTACTTCCCATGCTTGAGCACAGGGGTTTTAATCAGCAGTAACTTGGACCAGACTAGTGTGGTGTCACTGAAGAAACTTCTCATGTCACCAGAGTCTGCTTCTGGATTTCCAGGGTTATCTCAGTTCACTAAGAACTCTTTAGCTTCCTTGCCCTGCTGCGGACATTTGCCCTGTCTCTGGAGTAGGCTTCTTTTGGGCCTTGCTGCCAATGTCATTCTGCCAGGCATTAAAACAAGGCTTTCTTTTTCTTGGAGATAATATCGTTATCTTGAAACCAATCCTAATACTTTTTAACTCTCCCGGTAAAGGATCGTATTTCCCGGAGCCCGGCGGGCTGGGATCTTTAATGTGCCGGACTTCGTGAACCGTTATGGGCAAACAGAGTTAGTGTTATTCTGGGCAGGTGGCGGCGGTGGTTTATTTTGGGAAAGATGACCCCCACCGATCTCGCAGAAGACCTTAGTGCAGTACACGGTCTGAGATTAAACAGCCCGAGTCCCCGTGAGCTGTTAAAATATGATGCCGTGGGCTGTAAATGCGCCAGTTAGAGGCTCAACTCGCAGAGCAGATACCCTGGCCCAGAGATAAGAGCGGAGCCCGGGGTGGGCGGAGGCGAGAGAGGAGAAACAGAGTGGCGATGTTTGCAGGGAGCGGGTGAAATAAAGAGCCATTCACACAGAAAGCCGGAACACAGATGTAGCGCAAAATCGGGGGTGGGGGGGGGGGGGAAGAGTTCTAGGTCGGGGATAAGGAAAGAAGAGAAGTGATGTACTTAGCTGATCATTACCGGGCACGAAATTTATGGGGAGAGAGGGAAAGGGTGGGGAATTGTGCAGAGAAAGAGGAGGGAGGGAGAGGCGAGTAATGTAGCGGGAGGAGGGGAGAAGAGCAGCGAGAGAGAGGGAGGGGGAGCCAGGGAGAGGGAGGGAGGGATCGTTCTGTTGTCTGGAGCACGAAGCGGGGAACGGGAGGAAGACAGCGAAACCCGAGCGGCCCGGCTCCCGGGCTGCGGAGGATGCTGCATTGACTGTCCGTGACTGCAGCGCTGGCCCCGAGGATGAACTGGCTGTGGTTGGCCGTCTCTGTGCTCCTGTCCCTGGGCTGCGAGCGCACGGCCGCCGGTAGGTATCCGCAGAGGGCCGGGGTGAGCGAGTTAGCGGCGCGGGAATGGAGCCTACCGGCTCGACGCGGGTCAGCGAACGGAGGGTTGGCTCTAGCGGACTGACCGGATGATCAGCACTAGGATCTCTGAGCTGCCCCATAAGTGCCCCGGTGTCACTGGGAGAGGGTGGACTGAGGAGTAGGCAGACTGCCCACTCTCAGGGCAGTAACTGGATCAAGGAGAGGGCACACTGCCCAATCGCAGGGCAGTAACTGGACCAAGGAGAGGGCACACTGCCCAATCGCAGGGCAGTAACTGGACCAAGGAAAGTCACAGTCCAATCACGGGGCGATAACTGGATCAGGGAGAGGACGGACTGTCCTATCACGGGGCGGTAGTTGGACCGGTAGAGGACACGCTGCCCAATCACAGGACGTTAAGTGGACCAGGGAAGGCGGACATGCCAGCCCAGAGGGCAGAAGTCAGGGCTATATGTGAACCAGTGAGTGAGAGAGAGAAACATCATCAGTAACTGGACTGGGAAGATGGAATCCATCCCTTCAAAACTGTTCCAGATTTAGGATACTGGAACTGGATTGAAGACAGCTAGATGACCATGTGAAGAACAGCTGTCTGACTAATCCCACTGGAGAGGATACAGGTCTGAGTTCCCTGTGTAAGTGGGGAGTCGACAGGTATAAATAATAATTCAGAAATACTGACAACATTTCAAGAGGTTATGATATACAGTAAAACTGCTTAAATTTCCTGTGAGACCCAATGCTTTCAGCACCTGGGACTGCAGTTTGGAATCTTTTATCAGTTTTGGAAAGGATGCAGTGTAGTTTTCATAGACAGGTGCCCAAGTCGTCAAATTCTGATGGTTGATTGCACAGACAAGATCTTTATATCTAGAAGATTGGTGATGATCTAAATGATGTGTTTACAGTAACTAAAGACCAGTGAGGTAGAAAAGGAAGCTGTTCCCTGTAGTGGAGAGGCTAGGCAGTGTTATCCTCAACGATGGATCTAGGTTGTTAGAGTGGTATCACAAAGTTTCAACTAAACATGAAAGACGGTGGACATTTGGAAATTTGTGGATGAAGGTTTTAAAACTGAGATTACCAGATTATTTCAGGCACATTATTTTAACCTCATGTAGAAATGCACCACCTGTGGAGTTGTAGCAATGCAAGGGTTAAGGTAATGTCCAGGCAAGGATAGTTTACGAGAAAGTTTACGATAGTGTACGAGAAAGGTCTTTGCAGAGCACATCTAGCTCCCTTTTGTACAGCAGTGGATCAGAGCCATTTTACATACAAAGAAGGGTTCTAAAGTGATACTTACTCTTGGTCAGTCACTTCACTAATTTTGAAGTATTATTAGCCTTTAACATGGAGATTCTATTGGCTGTTAATACCTGTATTACCATGATGTGTTTGTCGATTGATCATATCAATAAAGAATTTAAACAGATCTGAATCCAGCTGGGCAATTTCTGTACAAGAATGGTATTTAATTTCAGAACAGTTTGGTGACAAGGACCATGCTGTTCACCTTCTGCACCTGTAAACGAGTGTGGGTTTTCAGAGTCCAGTTAATCGGAGACAACACATCCACAACTGCCTGTGAGACAGCAACAATGAGCTGCTCTCAGTAAATGCCCCAGTCCTAGATAGAACTAAGGTATAGATCAGACACAATATAATTAAATGTTAGAATATCTGTGGGGGTCTTGTTCAATGGCAACAAACTCAGCAATCAGTGCAGGACAGGGGTAGAAAGTCAACCAGTCTCCGGGTGATTACGACTGGACCGGTGGTGGTAAAACGAACAAACACAAAAGAAGTTAATACTTTGACTAGATATAGCAAAGTAGCCAGTCACAGATGGACAGTAACTGTTTTAGCTTGGCATGTGTGTCAGCCAAGTGTGCAGGTTGGTAACTAAGGAGATGCTTCAACTTAAATAATTTATTTGCTAAATTTAATATTACTTTTAGATTTTCTTAACCTTGCAGTTTTTACTTGGAATGGTAAGTGAGTAGTAATTAGAATCAGGCCGCCTTATATCTGACATGTCTTGAATTTTTGCTGCTTATTGCAAGACATAAAGTCTATTTATACCTTCCTATAAAAAATAGAAATAGTGCAAAAGTATAGCAAAATTAGCAAGGTAGTGTTCATGGAATGTTCAGAATCTGCTGGTGGTGGGAAAGAAGCTGTTGCTAAAGCATTGAGTGTATCTCTTCAGACTCCTGTCCCCCCTCCTATTGAGAAGAGAGCATGCCCAGGGTGGTGAGGGTCCTCAGTGAGGAAAACTGCCTTTTCTGAGGCATCATCTTCTGAAGGTGAGTTATAAGCAGGGAATCAGTTAGCTGAGCTTACAAGCAGCTGAAGCAAGTCTAATGATCGCAGGAACATAAATCAATGGCACTGCTTTAGTACGGAGTGGAGTGTGCTCCTTGTGAATATGGGTTTTGGTGATGTGTAGTGTTGAGATCATCTGGCCAGTGAGATCACAGTTTGCTCCATTTTAAGAGGTCTTCCTTGTAACTAAATCAGAGGCTTAAAATTTTAATTATCAGGTGGCAAACACCCTATTGATAATTTATTTACAGTAAATTAACTTGACAAACATGGTAAGGCAAGTGTTTCACAATATATTGTGCAGATGCTAAAAATCTTCAGCAACACACACAAACTCAACAGGTCAGGCAGTCTATGGAGGGAAATGAACGTCATCAGTCCTGATGAAGGATCTCAGCCTGAAACTAGAGGGGTAGATTGTTCCAAGAAGTAGGCACGCCCCTAACTACAGAAAAGATCATCCAAAGGAGACAGGAAGGTATTATCTCAATGAAACAAGTCTGGCATCCAGACGATATTATTGGTGACATCTCTGTGCTGACGCTTGACGGGGCACCATTCACGGTGTTGGAGTGAAAGGATTAGCACTGATACAGTTGCAGGGTCTGGTAGATTTTGTTCTCCAGGGTCACATGTGTGAGTTCCAAAGGCCATTCTGTCCAGTGCCATTAGGAAGGGAATCTCTCCAAGGCTGGAGAGGAACATGGTCCGTTTGTCATGGCTATTGGTTAATCCACAGACATGGATCAGACTAAGTGGGCAGTTCATCTTAAAGAATGTGTACAGATCAAAAAGCAAAAACATAATCAATGGATTAGCATCTGAAGTGGGCATTGAATTGATCAGATCAGAGAGCTCAATGTGTTGCTCAAAGACTCGTATGGAAGAAATGCGGTAAAATCACCCGCACTGGGGAAAGAGTGAGCTATTCCATTGGGAACATTTAATTTACACTGGGACCAGTCCCAGAAGATTAATCAGAGGGGCAGGGTGTTTTGGTAAACAGAAAGCTGAGGACAAAGGACTAGGTAATAAAATGGGAATGGAAAGGATGCGACTTTCAACCGTTAAACAGATGCCTTTGTCTCAATATGTGCAGCATTCATAACAAAATAAATTAAAAGAGCTATTGAAGAGGAATTATGTAATAGTGCAGACACATGGCAGCAAAGTGATTAAGGTGACAGGTAATAAAGAATATTGTAAAGGCAGTGAAGAGGAAAGAATATGACCTTAGCAGTTTTCATTAATTTATTACTCCCAGGTGTATTTTTACAACTATAAGTGTGATTGTTTTATTTCACTTCATAGCATCAAAGTTCATATCAAAATCATAATCGCTTTTAAAAATTTAAATTTAAGCTTGCAACTTAATTATATTGGTTTGAGTAAATGGGCTTTAGTACAGTATTCAGCAAGGTCCCTCATTATAGGCTGATCCAGAGGGTTAAGACAAAAAGGAACCATAACAACTTGGTGGCTTGGATTCAGACTTGGGTTGCCCATAGAAGAGGTAGTGGCAGATGTCTGTGACCCATAGTATTGCAGTTATCGGTGCTGGGACCTCTGTTGTTTGTGATATGTCTATGATTTGGACAGAAATGTAAGTAGGCTGAGTAGCAAGTTTGCCATAGACATGAAAATTGGTGGAGTTGTGGATAGTGGGGAAGTTGGTCAAAGAATTCAACAGGACATAGACCAGCCGGAAATATGGACAGTGAAGTGGCAGATGGAATTTGACCTGGACAAATGTGAGGTAATGCTCTTTAGGTGGTTAAATGTAAGAAGAACGGCAAGGTCCTTAGGAACATTAATGTACAAAGGGGTTTCCACCAAAGGGGTCATGGTGGAAACTGAAATGAAACAAATTTATGGCTGGTAAAATACATGGTACACAGGAGCAAATTCCCACTCGGGATCAATAAAGTACTTATTATTATTACTGTTTAAAAACATTCCAAATAAAATTTCTGTTTGTTTATCCCTGCTGGAGACTGTTTGGTTTGCAGCCCTGGGTATGTAAGAAATAGAAAAAGGATAGATCATTTGCTCTTCTCCCTAATTTAAAGATATTATTGGTAGACCTCCAAAACCTGATGCCATTTCCCTGCATTAACACAAGTTTGCTGCATCGACACTATCAAACACCATAAGAATGTTTAAATGAAGATTCGTTACCCATTGATGTAATGCTCCCTTTTAGTTCTGTTTGGCACAACTGTACTACTCTTCCTGTTAAGATTTTGATCCTGAAGGGCATATAGGTATATGCTGTATGTTTGTTGTAAACAATCTATTACTGTTTAAATGTAACATCTTTACTACTTGTTCACTGTCAAAACTTTTGATGGAGTTTTGCAATCCACTATTGGCAAATCATGTCAAATACTTCTGTAATTTGCCTTGTTTACCATTTAAGCTTTGGTTTTAAATCATTTTCATTCTATAAGCCACTTAAGGGGAGGAATTATTATAGTATGGTATAATTTTTAAGTTCTATTATAACAACACTTCTCAACAGGCCACTAACTTTAAGATTATTAGTTACCTGTTTCTCATTGTAAAATACTTGATCTAAATTACCCTGTACTTGGTTCCTCAGTTTCCTGATGTGAAGAGCCACCTATTAAACAGAGTATCATACTTCATTTGATTTGTACACCATACATCTAGATTCTAGTCTCCACAAATAGAGTATTACTCTTGTCATGTGCACCTCTAGTTTCCTGATTTGTGCTGACCCCACTGTTACCACCAGTGTTTAGGCAATTCCCACCAATGTTTCCTGCCTCTGGATGTTTAATAGCTCAAGCCAAACTGATTCAACCTAGCCATGCAACATTGTAACAGCCCCTTCAGTCTTCCCCTTCTGCACTGACCAGTAACCATCCATCTACACTATTTTATCTAAAATCCTATTGTACGTCTTGCATCCCAGAAAACTGCTCCCTCCCCAAAACAACTATCCTGCCATTAACTATACTAGGGGCCATTTACAGTGTCCAATTAATTCTCAAACTGTATGTTTAGAGAAAACTGGAGCAACCCAGGATGGCACACTCATTTAGAGGGAAAACATGCAAACTCCACACCGACAATACTGGAGGTTGTAATCCAGTCCGTGTCATGCAGCACAGAATAAGGCCCTTTGGCTCAAATGGTGCATGCCAAACAAGAGTCCCATTTGCCCAAGTGTGGCCCATATCGTTCTAAACCAGGGATCCGCAACATGGGGTCCACAAACCTCTCAGATAATGGTAAGACTCCATGGCATAAAAAAATGTTGGGAACCCCTGCTATAAACCTTTCCTATCCATGTAACACAGACAAAATGGTGGAGGAACTCAACAGGTCAGGCAGTGTCCGTAGAGAGATGTAAACAGTCAACTTCTTAAATGTTGTTAATGTGCCTGCCTCAACCACTTCCTCTGTCAGTTCATTACGTTGCATAGAAATGGTTGAGGCAGGCATATTAACTTTTAAATGCAGTAACAAGGTTTAAAAGTTGACCACTCTCTGGGTGGAAAATATTGCCTTTCAGGTTGCTATTAAATCTCTGCCTGGTCACCTTAAGTTTATGGCCTCTAGTCCTTGATTCCCCAACCCTGGGGAAAAGACTGTACAGTCACCCTATTTATGCTCCTTGTAGGTTTACACACCTCCATAAGATCAGCCCCATCCTCCGAGATTCCAATGAAAAATTCGGTCCCTCAAGTTTGAGCAAAAACCTCATAAATCTACTCTGCACTCTTTCCTGTTTAATGTCATCTTTCCTATAGCAGGGGAGGTGGTGGAAGCAAATACAAGACCAATGCTTAGACAGGAGCATGAATGGCCAGGGAACACAGGAATACAGCGCTAATGCTGACAGATGGGATCGATTTAAATTGGTGTCATGGTTGGTATAGATGTGATGGGTGAAGGTCCGTGCTCCTGTACCGTGGTCTGTTTCTTATGAGGAAGATACATATTGCTCTATTTTCCCTTTCTGAGTACAGCAGGAACTCTGGTAACACCTCTTAATGACTGCTGTGCTAGGCTGGATACTAACAGTAACCTGGAGCACCGTTTGTTTGTAGGATCAACAAACACACCTGGGGTGAGGCGACATTGTGACGCTGGGGCCTGTAACCCCCGACTGGGCAACTTGGTGACAGCCAGACAGCTGAAGACCTCCTCCACCTGCGGTGTTGGCTCCGCTGAGCTCTTCTGCTCCTACCCGAACCGGGGTTGCAAAGCCGAGGCCGAATGTGGCAAGTGCCTCTTGGGCAGAAGCCCTCGTCATTCCCATCCACCTTCCGCCATGACCGACTCCTCGTTCCGCTTCCCCGCTACCTGGTGGCAGTCGGCCCAGGGCAGCCACAGGGAAACCATCCAGTTAGACCTAGAGACCCACTTCTACTTCACACACCTCATCATGATCTTCAAGTCCCCCAGGCCAGCTGCAATGGTCCTGGAGAGGTCGCAAGACTTCGGTTTGACTTGGAAACCATACAAGTATTTTGCCCAGAACTGTAATGACACCTTTGGACTGCCTGACGACGTCCATTGGCCTGGGGCAATTTGTACGTCCAGATATTCCAGTCCATTCCCTTGTACCCGAGGAGAGGTAAGAGCATTACCGTAATTATCTTTGATACAGTACCTGGGGCCTCTTCTGGTACAAGTTTATTACTGTCATGGACATACATATGCGGGTTGTAAATGCAATGAGAATTAGATTTTCTCAGCAGCAGCACAAGATGGGGACAAATTGATTGTCTGCTGTAAACAGCAATGACAGATTAGAAACCTCCATTGAATGTGTGCAGAGTGAGGACCAGGAGGAGAGCCGGTGCGGGATGTAGTCAGGGGTTCTGTCCATGATGGCAGAGGTATGTGTGTGGGTCCCCCTTCCACTCCATGACACATAACAAGATGCTGAATTACAATAACCAGGCATACAGTATCGTAGAGATTGATTTACTGGACTAGTAATGTAGAAACCCAGACACAATTTAGACAGTTCAAGTAACGATAGCTATGTTCCATCACTAAAGTGGGGACAATTAAATTATTTTAATGGATGATTTTGGGATTAAAAACCTAGTTTCAGCAATCATTATCATTCAGTATCAAGCCAGTGAAGGGAATCCCATTGAAACCTGTGGAATTCTGGAAGGCCCAGATAGAGTGGGTGAGGAGAGGATGCTTCCTATAGTGAGCGAGTCTAGACCAGAGAGCACAGCTTCAGAATACAAGGGTGTCTCTTTAGAACAGAGATGAGGAATTTTTTTAGCCAGAGGGTGGTGAAATACGGAATTCATTGCTACAGATGGCTGTAGAGGCCAAGTCATTGTGTATACTTAAAGCAGAGGTTGATATGTTCTGGATTAGTAAGCATACCATAGGTTATGGGGAGAAAGCAGGAGAATGGGGTTGAGAGGGATAGCAAGTCAACCATGATTGAATGGTAGAGAAGACTTGATGGGCTGAATGGCCTAATTCTGCTTCTTTGTCTTCAAAGGTTTCAAAGGTGCATTTAATGTCAGACAAATGTATACAATACACATCTTTCTCTTATGGTCAAATGGTCATTTTACTATAGGCAGTTGGGGTGCTGCTTGGTTCTGCAATCTTTGCTGTATCTAGAATTGCAAGACTTTCTGGATATCAACTGAATTGGTGGTAGGAAGCCACCTGCTGAGATGTTGAGACCTCGGGAGGAAATGGAGAAGAATCATCCACTCAATATTTCTGACTAGACGTGCTCGCGTTGCCCCAGCCTTGTTCAGCATCGTGAGCTGAGCCGCTCCTTTGTTGGGAATTGGGATATTCCCGGAGTCTCCCCCTTTTAGCTATTTAATTAGTCAGCACCATTCATGAATAGATGCTGTGGGTGTTTGAAATGTGCTGCCTGGGGGGTGGGGGGGTGAGGGGGACATTGTAGAGGCAGATACATTAGTGACATTTAAGAAACTCTTAGATAAGCACATGATTGATAGAGAATTGGAGGGCTACGTATGAGGGAGGGGTTAGGTTGATCTTAGAGTATGAGGTTGGCATAACATGAAGGGTCGGAAGGCCTGTATTGTTCTGTAATGTTCTATGAATAGTGGACAGGATGCCCAGCATCTTGGACTTTCGACTTGCTCCCCACTAAAGTCCAGACTGTGAGTGCAGAAGTTCATAGGCAGAAAACACTATCAATTCTGTGAAATTCTGAGTGAGAGGAGGATAGATACCGAAGTGCTAGCCTTCTTGCAATAGTAGTCAGGAAAACCCATCTGGCTCATTGCTATTCTTCAGGGAGGGATAGCTGTCTCCCTTACTCAATCTCACCTCTACGTGACTCCCAACCCATAGTATTGTGGTTGAAATAGTCCAGAAGACATCAGTTCAGGAGGACTTAGGATTGGGCCTCACCTGCCTGCCTCCAAAGCAATAAAAAATCCAGTTGATGAGTATTTACCTGAGAGGAAAGGTAACTTTATGAAATAGCACCACGGGATGTTTATGAAATGAATTGAATGCCTGGTGTACTGTGCTCATGATTTCCTTTCCCTACTTTAAAGAACTTTGAACCATTCACCAAGTTACTCCATGTCTTCCAGCATGAGATAGACAGTGGGCCCAAGAGCCCAGCTGACATGGAGATAATGGGACAGCAAACACAGAATACGTTGGCCATCCCTGTCAGATTTAAGTGTGGTGCCTGTAAATGAAAACCTGGTAGGAATGGGGAAGTGGAAGTTAATGAAACAGCAGAGTGAGAAGAGCTTCATTCTTCCTTGCAGTCATTAATACCAACCAACCTCTGCAACAGTTATAGAAGCAGGTCAGGCAGCATCTGCAGAGAGAGAAACAGAGTTAATGCTTCATGTTCAGTTTTCTTGATTTCCCCAGCAGTGATCTTCACATCCTGATCTTCTGGCAGTGATCCTGACATTCCAGTATCCTGGCAGTGATCCCCAACTCAAAACTTACTCCCTTCTGAAGACACTGCCCTCCTCACTCTCCACACCAATCTAAACCAACAGTCAAAGGGGGTGCTGCTGTGGTGTGACAGACTGATCTCTACCTTGCCGAGGCTAAGTGGCAACTCTCAGACTCCTCTTCTTACTCGCCCCTAGAAAAGGACTCCATTCCGGACCATCAGAAAATTGTCTCCAAACACCATAGCTAACCTTCCCAACTCTGGAGAATTCCCATCCGCTGCCACCAAACCCATAGTTCCCTTACTTTGCACTGCTCGCTTCTACTTCTGCCCAAAATCCACAACCCTAACTGTCCAGGTAGGACGTTGCCTCTGCCTGCTCCTACCCCACTGAACTTGTGTCTGCATACCTCGATTCCATTCTATCCACCTTGGTCCCTTCCTACCAATATCCACAGTACTTCACGTGCTCTCAATCTCCAAGGCAATTTTCAATTTCCTGGCCCTGACTACCTCATTTTCACTATGAATGTCCAGGGCCTATACTCTTCCATCCCCCATGAATAAGGCCAAAAAGCTCTCTGCTTCTTTCTCAACAACAGACCCTTACAGTTCCCCACCATACCACACTCCTCTGTCTGGTAGAACTGATCCTTCCCCTCAACAATTTCTCCTTTGGCTCCACCCACTTTCTCCAAACTCATAAACACCCACGTGGGCCGAGCTATGCCTGTCTTTTCACTGGCTACGTAGAAAAGTCCATGTTCCAAGCCTTCCCTGGCAATGCTCCTCAACTCTTCCTGCAATTCCATCAACATTGCCTCCCACTTTCACCCTACCCTTAAATTTACTTGTTCCATTTCTCCCATCTCTTTCCCTTTACTCAATCTCACTATCTCCATCCCAGGAGACAAACTGCCAACCAACATGTTATAAACCTACCAATTCCCATGGTTATCTTTACTATAACTCTTCCCACCCAGTCTCCTGTAAAAATGCTATTCCCTATTCCCAGTTCCATTTTCTTCATCACAACTGTTCCCAGGATGAAACTTTCCTTTCCAGGACATCAGGGATGTCCTCCTTCTTCAAAGAACAGTTTCCCTTTCTTCACCATTTATGCTGCCTCACCCACATTTCCTCCATTTTCTGGATGTCCATGCTCACCCAATATTCCTGCAGCTTTAACAGGGATAGAGATCCACTTGTCCTCACCAACATGTACCATATTCACGGGATCCCACCACCAAACACATCCTTGCTCTATGCCTCACTCTCCACCTTCCCTAGGGATTGTTCCTCCATGATTCCCTTGTCCATTCATCTCTCCCCACTAATCTCCCTCCCGGCACTTATCCCTACAAGTGACAGAAATGCAATAACCATCTCCCATCTGCTCCCTTATCTGCATTGAGTCCTTAGCCCTTAGGGGTAAGGAAACACGTCAACTGCTAACCTGCTGGAATCCAGCAATCCCATTGTGGCCGCCTATACATTGGTGAGATCCGACTGAAATTGGGGAACAACTTTGACAAGCACCTTTGCTCCATCCACCAAAAGTGGAATTTCCCAGTGGCCAACCACTTTAATTCCTATCCCCATTCGTGGTCTGACATGTTAGTCCATGGCCGGCTCTTTTGCCATGAAGAAGGTGGAGGATCAACACCTCATATTCTGTCTAAGTAGACTCCATCCTAATGGCATGAATATCTATTTCCTCTGCCAGTAAACATTTCGTCCCCTTTCCTTTACATCTATTCCCAGCTCTGGCCTCTTCCCTCTCCTCACCTGCCTATCACCTCCCTCAGAGACCCTCCTTCTCCCTCTCTCCTCACCTACCTATCACCTCCCCAGTGACCCTCCTTCTTCCCTCTCCTCACCTGCCTATCACCTCCCTCAGAGACCCTCCTTCTCCCTCTCTCCTCACCTACCTATCACCTCCCCAGTGACCCTCCTTCTTCCCTCTCCTCACCTACCTATCACCTCCCCAGTGACCCTCCTTCTTCCCTCTCCTCACCTACCTATCACCTCCCCAGTGACCCTCCTTCTTCCCTCTCCTCACCTACCTATCACCTCCCCAGTGACCCTCCTTCTCCCTCTCTCCTCACCTGCCTATCACCTCCCTCAGAGACCCTCCTTCTCCCTCTCTCCTCACCTACCTATCACCTCCCCAGTGACCCTCCTTCTTCCCTCTCCTCACCTACCTATCACCTCCCCAGTGACCCTCCTTCTTCCCTCTCCTCACCTACTTATCACCTCCCCAGTGACCCTCCTTCTTCCCTCTCCTCACCTACCTATCACCTCCCCAGTGACCCTCCTTCTCCCTCTCTCCTCACCTGCCTATCACCTCCCTCAGAGACCCTCCTTCTCCCTCTCTCCTCACCTACCTATCACCTCCCCAGTGACCCTCCTTCTTCCCTCTCCTCACCTATCTATCACCTCCCCAGTGACCCTCCTTCTTCCCTCTCCTCACCTACCTATCACCTCCCCAGTAACCCTCCTTCTTCCCTCTCCTCACCTACCTATCACCTCCCCAGTGACCCTCCTTCTTCCCTCTCCTCACCTACCTATCACCTCCCCAGTGACCCTCCTTCTTCCCTCTCCTCACCTACCTATCACCTCCCCAGTGACCCTCCTTCTCCCTCTCTCCTCACCTGCCTATCACCTTCCTCAAATACCCTCCTTCTTCCCTCTCTCCTCACCTACCTATCACCTCACCAGTGACCCTCCTTCTTCCCTCTCTCCTCACCTACCTATCACCTCACTCAGAGACCCTCCTTCTTCCCTCTCTCCTCACCTGCCTATCACCTCCCTCAGTGACCCTCCTTCTTCCCTCTCTCCTCACCTACCTATCACCTCCCCAGTGACCCTCCTTCTTCTCCCTCCTCGCCTACCTATCACCTCCCCAGCGACCCTCCTTCTTCCCTCTCTCCTCACCTACCTCACCTCCCCAATGACCCTCCTTCTTCTCCCTCCTCGCCTACCTATCACCTCCCCAGTGACCCTCCTTCTTCCCTCTCTCCTCACCTACCTATCACCTCCCCAATGACCCTCCTTCTTCTCCCTCCTCGCCTACCTATCACCTCCCCAGCGACCCTCCTTCTTCCCTCTCTCCGCACCCTCCTATTACCTCCACCTTCTTCCCACAGTAAACTGAACTGTCCAGTCTCAGACTTCCCACAGTAACCTGAACTGTCCAGACTCAGTCTTCCCACAGTAACCTGAACTGTCCAGACTCAGTCTTCCCACAATAACCTGAACTGTCCAGACTCAGTCTTCCCACAGTAACCTGAACTGTCCAGTCTCAGTCTTCCCACAGTAACCTGAACTGTCCAGTCTCAGTCTTCCCACAGTAACCTGAACTGTCCAATCTCAGTCTTCCCACAGTAACCTGAACTGTCCAGTCTCAGTCTTCACACAGAAACCTGAACTGTGCAGTCTCACTCTTCCCACAGTAACCTGAACTCTCCAGTCTCAGTCTTCCAACAGTAACCTGAACTGTCCAGTCTCAGTCTTCCGACAGTAACCTGAACTGTCCAGTCTCAGTCTTCCCACACTAACCTGAACTGTGCAGTCTCACTCTTCCTGCAGTAACCTGAACTGTCGAGACAGTCTTCCCACAGTGACCTGAACTATCCAGTCTTACTACAAAATCCTGAACTGTCCAGTCTCAGTCTTCCCACAGTAACCTGAACTCTCCAGTCTCAGTCTTCCCACAGGAAGCGGAACTGTCCAGTCTCAGTCTTCCCACAATAACCTGAACTGTCCAGTGTCAGTCTTCCCACGGTAACCTGAACTGTCCAGTCTCAGTCTTCCTACAGTAAGCAGAACAGACCAGTCTCAGTCTTCCCACAGTAACCTGAACTGTCCAGTCTCAGTCTTCCCACAGTAACCTGAACCATCCAGTCTCAGTCTTCCTACAGTAAGCAGAACAGACCAGTCTCAGTCTTCCCACAGTAACCTGAACTGTCCAATCTCAGTCTTCCCACAGTAACCTGAACTGTCCAATCTCAGTCTTCCCACAGTAACCTGAACTGTCCAGACTCAGTCTTCCCACAGTGACCTGAACTGTCCAGTCTCAGTCTTCACACAGTGACCTGAACTGTCCAGACTCAGTCTTCCCACAGTAACCTGAACTGTCCAGTCTCAGTCTTCCAACAGTAACCTGAACTGTGCAGTCTCACTCTTCCCACAGTAACCTGAACTGTCCAGTCTCAGTCTTCCCACAGTAACCTGAACTGTCAAGTCTCAGTCTTCCCACAGTAACCTGAACTATCCAGTCTTCCCTCAGGAACCTGAACTCTCCAGTCTCAGTCTTCCAACAGTAACCTGAACTGTCCAGTCTCAGTCTTCCCACAGTGACCTGAACTATCCAGTCTTACTACAGAATCCTGAACTGTCCAGTCCCAGTCTTCCCACAGTAACCGGAACTGTCCAGTCTCAGTCTTCCCAGGGTAACCTGAACTGTCCAGTCCCAGTCTTCCCACAGTAACCGGAACTGTCCAGTCTCAGTCTTCCCAGGGTAACCTGAACTGTCCAGTCTCAGTCTTCCCACAGTAACCAGAACTGTCCAGTCTCAGTCTTCCCACAGGAACCTGAACTGTCCAGTCTCAGTCTTCCAACAGTAACCTGAACTGTCCAGTCTCAGTCTTCCCACAATAACCTGAACTGTCCACTCAGTCTTAACACAGTAATCTGAACTGTCCAATCTCAGTCTTTCCACAGTAACCTGAACTGTCCTGACTTCCCACAGTAACCTGAACTGTCCAGTCTCAGTCGTCCCACAGTAACCTGAACTGTCCTGACTTCCCACAGTAACCTGAACTGTGCAGTCTCACTCTTCCCACAGTAACCTGAACTCTCCAGTCTCAGTCTTACCACAGTAATCTGAACTGTCCAATCTCAGTCTTCCCACAGTAACCTGAACTGTCCAGACTCAGTCTTCCCACAGTAACCTGAACTGTCCAGACTCAGTCTTCCCACAGTGACCTGAACTGTCCAGTCTCAGTCTTCACACAGTAATCTGAACTGTCCAATCTCAGTCTTCCCACAGTAACCTGAACTGTCCAGACTCAGTCTTCCCACAGTGACCTGAACTGTCCGGACTCAGTCTTCCCACAGTGACCTGAACTGTCCAGTCTCAGTCTTCACACAGTAACCTGAACTGTCCAATCTCAGTCTTCCCACAGAAACCTGAACTGTGCAGTCTCACTCTTCCCACAGTAACCTGAACTCTCCAGTCTCAGTCTTACCACAGTAATCTGAACTGTCCAATCTCAGTCTTCCCACAGTAACCTGAACTGTCCAGACTCAGTCTTCCCACAGTGACCTGAACTGTCCAGTCTCAGTCTTCACACAGTAACCTGAACTGTCCAGTCTCAGTCTTCCAACAGTAACCTGAACTGTCCAGTCTCAGTCTTCCCACAGTAACCTGAACTGTCCAGTCTCAGTCTTCCCACAGTAACCTGAACTGTCCAGTCTCAGTCTTCACACAGTAACCTGAACTGTCCAGTCTCAGTCTTCCCACAGTAACCTGAACTGTCAAGTCTCAGTCTTCCCACAGTAACCTGAACTATCCAGTCTTCCCTCAGGAACCTGAACTCTCCAGTCTCAGTCTTCCAACAGTAACCTGAACTGTCCAGTCTCAGTCTTCCCACAGTGA
Organism: Hypanus sabinus; assembly: GCF_030144855.1. Taxonomy (NCBI): domain Eukaryota; kingdom Metazoa; phylum Chordata; class Chondrichthyes; order Myliobatiformes; family Dasyatidae; genus Hypanus; species Hypanus sabinus. The sequence continues at coordinate 63,661,031 of NC_082718.1, read as the reverse complement.
CCTGAACTATCCAGTCTTACTACAGAATCCTGAACTGTCCAGTCCCAGTCTTCCCACAGTAACCGGAACTGTCCAGTCTCAGTCTTCCCTCAGTAACCTGAACTGTCCAGTCTCAGTCTTCCCAGGGTAACCTGAACTGTGCAGTCTCAGTCTTCCCACAGTAACCTGAACTGTCCAGTCTCAGTCTTCCCATAGTAACCTGAACTGTCCAGTCTTCCCACAGTAACCTGAACTCTCCAGTCTCAGTCTTCCCACAGGAACCTGAACTGTCCAGTCTCAGTCTTCCAACAGTAACCTGAACTGTCCAGTCTCAGTCTTCCCACAATAACCTGAACTGTCCACTCAGTCTTAACACAGTAATCTGAACTGTCCAATCTCAGTCTTTCCACAGTAACCTGAACTGTCCAGACTCAGTCTTCCCACAGCAATCTGAACTGTCCAATCTCAGTCTTCCCACAGTAGCCTGAACTGTCCAATCTCAGTATTCCCACAGTACCCTGAACTGTTCAATCTCAGTCTTCCCACAGAAACCTGAACTGTGCAGTCTCACTCTTCCCACAGTAACCTGAACTCTCCAGTCTCAGTCTTCCCACAGTAACCTGAACTGTCCAGACTCAGTCTTCCCACAGCAATCTGAACTGTCCAATCTCAGTCTTCCCACAGTAGCCTGAACTGTCCAATCTCAGTATTCCCACAGTATCCTGAACTGTTCAATCTCAGTCTTCCCACAGTAACCTGAACTGTCCAATCTCAGTCTTCCCACAGAAACCTGAACTGTGCAGTCTCACTCTTCCCACAGTAACCTGAACTCTCCAGTCTCAGTCTTCCCACAGTAACCTGAACTGTCCAGTCTCAGTCTTCCCACACTAACCTGAACTGTGCAGTCTCACTCTTCCTGCAGTAACCTGAACTGTCGAGACAGTCTTCCCACAGTGACCTGAACTATCCAGTCTTACTACAAAATCCTGAACTGTCCAGTCTCAGTCTTCCCACAGTAACCTGAACTCTCCAGTCTCAGTCTTCCCACAGGAAGCGGAACTGTCCAGTCTCAGTCTTCCCACAATAACCTGAACTGTCCAGTCTCAGTCTTCCCACAGTAACCTGTAGTGTCCAGTCTCAGTCTTCCTACAGTAAGCAGAACAGTCCAGTCTCAGTCTTCCCACAGTAACCTGAACTGTCCAGTCTCAGTCTTCCTACAGTAAGCAGAACAGTCCAGTCTCAGTCTTCCCACAGTAACCTGAACTGTCCAGTCTCAGTCTTCCCACAGTAACCTGAACTGTCCACTCAGTCTTACCACAGTAATCTGAACTGTCCAATCTCAGTCTTCCCACAGTAACCTGAACTGTCCAGACTCAGTCTTCCCACAGTGACCTGAACTGTCCAGTCTCAGTCTTCACACAGTAACCTGAACTGTCCAGTCTCAGTCTTCCAACAGTAACCTGAACTGTGCAGTCTCACTCTTCCCACAGTAACCTGAACTGTCCAGACTCAGTCTTCCCACAGTGACCTGAACTGTCCAGTCTCAGTCTTCACACAGTAACCTGAACTGTCCAGTCTCAGTCTTCCAACAGTAACCTGAACTGTCAAGTCTCAGTCTTCCCACAGTAACCTGAACTATCCAGTCTTCCCTCAGGAACCTGAACTCTCCAGTCTCAGTCTTCCAACAGTAACCTGAACTGTGCAGTCTCAGTCTTCCCACAGTAACCTGAACTGTACAGTCTCAGTCTTCCCATAGTAACCTGAACTGTCCAGTCTTCCCACAGTAACCTGAACTCTCCAGTCTCAGTCTTCCCACAGGAACCTGAACTGTCCAGTCTCAGTCTTCCAACAGTAACCTGAACTGTCCAGTCTCAGTCTTCCCACAGTAACCTGAACTGTCCACTCAGTCTTAACACAGTAATCTGAATTGTCCGATCTCAGTCTTTCCACAGTAACCTGAACTGTCCTGACTTCCCACAGTAACCTGAACTGTCCAGTCCCAGTTGTCCCACAGTAACCTGAACTGTCCTGACTTCCCACAGTAACCTGAACTGTCCAATCTCCGTCTTCCCACAGTAACCTGAACTGTCCAATCTCAGTCTTCCCACAGTAACCTGAACTGTCCAGTCTCAGTCTTCCCACAGGAAACTGAACTGTCCAGTCTCAGTCTTCCAACAGTAACCTGAACTGTCCAGTCTCAGTCTTCCCACAGTAACCTGAACTGTCCAGTCTCAGTCTTCCCACAGTAACCTGAACTGTCCAGTCTCAGTCTTCCCATAGTAACCTGAACTGTCCAATCTCAGTCTTTCCACAGTAACCTGAACTGTCCAGTGTCAGTCTTCCCAGAGTAACCTGAACTGTCCAGTCCCAGTTGTCCCACAGTAACCTGAACTGTCCTGACTTCCCACAGTAACCTGAACTGTCCAATCTCAGTCTTCCCACAGTAACCTGAACTGTCCAATCTCCGTCTTCCCACAGTAACCTGAACTGTCCAATCTCAGTCTTCCCACAGCAACCGGAACTGTCCAGCCTTCACACTGTAACCTGAACTGCCCAGTCTTCCCACAGTAATCTGAACTATGCAGTCTTCCCACAGAAAGCTAAACTGCCCTGTCTCAGTATTCCCACAGTGACCTGAACTGTCCAGGCTTCCCACAGAAAGCTGAACTGCCTAGTCTCAGTCTTCCCACAGTAACCTGATCTGTCCAGTCTCAGACTTCCCACAATAATCTGAACTGTCAATTCTCAGAATTCGCGCAGTAACCTGAGCTGTCCAGTCTCAGTCTTCCCACAGTAACCTGAACTGTCCAGTCTCAGTCTTCCCACAGTAGCCTGAACTGTCCAATCTCAGTCTTCCCACAGTACCCTGAACTGTCCAATCTCAGTCTTCCCACAGTAACCTCAACTGTCCAGTCCCCGTCTTCCCACAATAACCTGAACTGTCCAGTCTCAGTCTTCCCACAGGAACCTGAACTGTCCAGTCTCAGTCTTCCCACAGTAACCTGAACTGTCCAGTCTCAGTCTTCCCACAATAACCTGAACTGTCCAGTGTCAGTCTTCCCAGAGTAACCTGAACTGTCCAGTCCCAGTTGTCCCACAGTAACCTGAACTGTCCTGACTTCCCACAGTAACCTGAACTGTCCAATCTCAGTCTTCCCACAGAAACCTGAACTGTCCAGTCTCAGTCTTCCCACAGGAAACTGAACTGTCCAGTCTCAGTCTTCCAACAGTAACCTGAACTGTCCAATCTCAGTCTTCCCACAGAAACCTGAACTGTCCAGTCTCAGTCTTCCCACAGGAAACTGAACTGTCCAGTCTCAGTCTTCCAACAGTAACCTGAACTGTCCAGTCTCAGTATTCCCACAGTAACCTGAACTGTCCAGTCTCAGTCTTCCCATAGTAACCTGAACTGTCCAATCTCAGTCTTTCCACAGTAACCTAAACTGTCCAGTGTCAGTCTTCCCAGAGTAACCTGAACTGTCCAGTCCCAGTTGTCCCACAGTAATCTGAACTGTCCTGACTTCCCACAGTAACCTGAACTGTCCAATCTCCGTCTTCCCACAGTAACCTGAACTGTCCAATCTCAGTCTTCCCACAGTAACCTGAACTGTCCAATCTCCGTCTTCCCACAGTAACCTGAACTGTCCAATCTCAGTCTTTCCACAGTAACCTGAACTGTCCAGTGTCAGTCTTCCCAGAGTAACCTGAACTGTCCAGTCCCAGTTGTCCCACAGTAACCTGAACTGTCCTGACTTCCCACAGTAACCTGAACTGTCCAATCTCAGTCTTCCCACAGTAACCTGAACTGTCCAATCTCAGTCTTCCCACAGCAACCGGAACTGTCCAGCCTTCACACTGTAACCTGAACTGCCCAGTCTTCCCACAGTAATCTGAACTATGCAGTCTTCCCACAGAAAGCTAAACTGCCCTGTCTCAGTATTCCCACAGTGACCTGAACTGTCCAGGCTTCCCACAGAAAGCTGAACTGCCTAGTCTCAGTCTTCCCACAGTAACCTGATCTGTCCAGTCTCAGACTTCCCACAATAATCTGAACTGTCAATTCTCAGAATTCGCGCAGTAACCTGAGCTGTCCAGTCTCAGTCTTCCCACAGTAACCTGAACTGTCCAGTCTCAGTCTTCCCACAGTAGCCTGAACTGTCCAATCTCAGTCTTCCCACAGTACCCTGAACTGTCCAATCTCAGTCTTCCCACAGTAACCTCAACTGTCCAGTCCCCGTCTTCCCACAATAACCTGAACTGTCCAGTCTCAGTCTTCCCACAGGAACCTGAACTGTCCAGTCTCAGTCTTCCCACAGTAACCTGAACTGTCCAGTCTCAGTCTTCCCACAGTAACCTGAACTGTCCAGTGTCAGTCTTCCCAGAGTAACCTGAACTGTCCAGTCCCAGTTGTCCCACAGTATCCTGAACTGTCCTGACTTCCCACAGTAACCTGAACTGTCCAATCTCAGTCTTCCCACAGAAACCTGAACTGTCCAGTCTCAGTCTTCCCACAGGAAACTGAACTGTCCAGTCTCAGTCTTCCAACAGTAACCTGAACTGTCCAATCTCAGTCTTCCCACAGAAACCTGAACTGTCCAGTCTCAGTCTTCCCACAGGAAACTGAACTGTCCAGTCTCAGTCTTCCAACAGTAACCTGAACTGTCCAGTCTCAGTATTCCCACAGTAACCTGAACTGTCCAGTCTCAGTCTTCCCATAGTAACCTGAACTGTCCAATCTCAGTCTTTCCACAGTAACCTAAACTGTCCAGTGTCAGTCTTCCCAGAGTAACCTGAACTGTCCAGTCCCAGTTGTCCCACAGTAATCTGAACTGTCCTGACTTCCCACAGTAACCTGAACTGTCCAATCTCCGTCTTCCCACAGTAACCTGAACTGTCCAATCTCAGTCTTCCCACAGTAACCTGAACTGTCCAATCTCCGTCTTCCCACAGTAACCTGAACTGTCCAATCTCAGTCTTTCCACAGTAACCTGAACTGTCCAGTGTCAGTCTTCCCAGAGTAACCTGAACTGTCCAGTCCCAGTTGTCCCACAGTAACCTGAACTGTCCTGACTTCCCACAGTAACCTGAACTGTCCAATCTCAGTCTTCCCACAGTAACCTGAACTGTCCAATCTCCGTCTTCCCACAGTAACCTGAACTGTCCAATCTCAGTCTTCCCACAGCAACCGGAACTGTCCAGCCTTCACACTGTAACCTGAACTGCCCAGTCTTCCCACAGTAATCTGAACTATGCAGTCTTCCCACAGAAAGCTAAACTGCCCTGTCTCAGTATTCCCACAGTGACCTGAACTGTCCAGGCTTCCCACAGAAAGCTGAACTGCCTAGTCTCAGTCTTCCCACAGTAACCTGATCTGTCCAGTCTCAGACTTCCCACAATAATCTGAACTGTCAATTCTCAGAATTCGCGCAGTAACCTGAGCTGTCCAGTCTCAGTCTTCCCACAGTAACCTGAACTGTCCAGTCTCAGTCTTCCCACAGTAGCCTGAACTGTCCAATCTCAGTCTTCCCACAGTACCCTGAACTGTCCAATCTCAGTCTTCCCACAGTAACCTCAACTGTCCAGTCCCCGTCTTCCCACAATAACCTGAACTGTCCAGTCTCGGTCTTCCCACAGGAACCTGAACTGTCCAGTCTCAGTCTTCCCACAGTAACCTGAACTGTCCAGTCTCAGTCTTCCCACAGTAACCTGAACTGTCCAGTGTCAGTCTTCCCAGAGTAACCTGAACTGTCCAGTCCCAGTTGTCCCACAGTAACCTGAACTGTCCTGACTTCCCACAGTAACCTGAACTGTCCAATCTCCGTCTTCCCACAGTAACCTGAACTGTCCAATCTCAGTCTTCCCACAGAAACCTGAACTGTCCAGTCTCAGTCTTCCCACAGTAACCTGAACTGTCCAGTCTCAGTCTTCCCATAGTAACCTGAACTGTCCAATCTCAGTCTTTCCACAGTAACCTAAACTGTCCAGTGTCAGTCTTCCCAGAGTAACCTGAACTGTCCAGTCCCAGTTGTCCCACAGTAATCTGAACTGTCCTGACTTCCCACAGTAACCTGAACTGTCCAATCTCCGTCTTCCCACAGTAAGCTGAAATGTCCAATCTCAGTCTTCCCACAGTAACCTGAACTGTCCAATCTCCGTCTTCCCACAGTAACCTGAACTGTCCAGTCTCAGTCTTCCCACAGCAACCGGAACTGTCCAGCCTTCACACTGTAACCTGAACTGCCCAGTCTTCCCACAGTAATCTGAACTATGCAGTCTTCCCACAGAAAGCTAAACTGCCCTGTCTCAGTCTTCCCACAGTGACCTGAACTGTCCAGGCTTCCCACAGAAAGCTGAACTGCCTAGTCTCAGTCTTCCCACAGTAACCTGAACTGTCCAGTCTCAGTCTTCCCACAGTAACCTGTAGTGTCCAGTCTCAGTCTTCCCACAGTAACCTGAACTGTCCAGTCTCAGTCTTCCCACAGGAACCTGAACTGTCCAGTCTCAGTCTTCCCACAGCAATCTGAACTGTCCAATCTCAGTCTTCTCACAGTAACCTGAACTGTCCAGTCTCAGTCTTCCCAGAGTAACCTGAACTGTCCAGTCCCAGTTGTCCCACAGTAACCTGAACTGTCCTGACTTCCCACAGTAACCTGAACTGTCCAATCTCCGTCTTCCCACAGTAACCTGAACTGTCCAGTCTCAGTCTTCCCACAGGAAACTGAACTGTCCAGTCTCAGTCTTCCCACAGTAACCTGAACCGTCCAGTCTCAGTCTTCCCACAGTAACCTGAACTGTCCAGTCTCAGTCTTCCCATAGTAACCTGAACTGTCCAATCTCAGTCTTTCCACAGTAACCTGAACTGTCCAGTGTCAGTCTTCCCAGAGTAACCTGAACTGTCCAGTCCCAGTTGTCCCACAGTAACCTGAACTGTCCTGACTTCCCACAGTAAACTGAACTGTCCAATCTCCGTCTTCCCACAGTAACCTGAACTGTCCAATCTCAGTCTTCCCACAGCAACCGGAACTGTCCAGCCTTCACACTGTAACCTGAACTGCCCAGTCTTCCCACAGTAATCTGAACTATGCAGTCTTCCCACAGAAAGCTAAACTGCCCTGTCTCAGTATTCCCACAGTGACCTGAACTGTCCAGGCTTCCCACAGAAAGCTGAACTGCCTAGTCTCAGTCTTCCCACAGTAACCTGATCTGTCCAGTCTCAGACCTCCCACAATAATCTCAACTGTCAATTCTCAGATTTCGCGCAGTAACCTGAGCTGTCCAGTCTCAGTCTTCCCACAGTAGCCTGAACTGTCCAATCTCAGTCTTCCCACATACCCTGAACTGTCCAATCTCAGTCTTCCCACAGTAACCTGAACTGTCCAGTCTCAGTCTTCCCACAGGAACCTGAACTGTCCAGTCTCAGTCTTCCCACAGCAATCTGAACTGTCCAATCTCAGTCTTTCCACAGTAACCTGAACTGTCCTGTGTCAGTCTTCCCAGAGTAACCTGAACTGTCCAGTCCCAGTTGTCCCACAGTAACCTGAACTGTCCTGACTTCCCACAGTAACCTGAACTGTCCAATCTCAGTCTTCCCACAGAAACCTGAACTGTCCAGTCTCAGTCTTCCCACAGGAAACTAAACTGTCCAGTCTCAGTCTTCCAACAGTAACCTGAACTGTCCAGTCTCAGTCTTCCCACAGGAAACTGAACTGTCCAGTCTCAGTCTTCCAACAGTAACCTGAACTGTCCTGTCTCAGTCTTCCCAGAGTAACCTGAACTGTCCAGTCTCAGTCTTCCCACAGTAACCTGAACTGTCCAATCTCAGTCTTCCCACAGAAACCTGAACTGTCCAGTCTCAGTCTTCCCACAGGAAACTGAACTGTCCAGTCTCAGTCTTCCAACAGTAACCTGAACTGTCCAGTCTCAGTCTTCCCACAGGAAACTGAACTGTCCAGTCTCAGTCTTCCAACAGTAACCTGAACTGTCCAGTCTCAGTCTTCCCACAGTAACCTGAACTGTCCAGTCTCAGTCTTCCCACAGTAACCTGAACTGTCCAGTCTCAGTCTTCCCATAGTAACCTGAACTGTCCAATCTCAGTCTTTCCACAGTAACCTGAAATGTCCAGTGTCAGTCTTCCCAGAGTAACCTGAACTGTCCAGTCCCAGTTGTCCCACAGTAACCTGAACTGTCCTGACTTCCCACAGTAACCTGAACTGTCCAATCTCCGTCTTCCCACAGTAACCTGAACTGTCCAATCTCAGTCTTCCCACAGTAACCTGAACTGTCCAATCTCCGTCTTCCCACAGTAACCTGAACTGTCTAATCTCAGTCTTCCCACAGCAACCGGAACTGTCCTGCCTTCACACTGTAACCTGAACTGCCCAGTCTTCCCACAGTAATCTGAACTATGCAGTCTTCCCACAGAAAGCTAAACTGCCCTGTCTCAGTCTTCCCACAGTGACCTGAACTGTCCAGGCTTCCCACAGAAAGCTGAACTGCCTAGTCTCAGTCTTCCCACAGTAACCTGATCTGTCCAGTCTCAGACCTCCCACAATAATCTCAACTGTCAATTCTCAGATTTCGCGCAGTAACCTGAGCTGTCCAGTCTCAGTCTTCCCACAGTAACCTGAACTGTCCAGTCTCAGTCTTCCCACAGTAGCCTGAACTGTCCAATCTCAGTCTTCCCACAGTAGCCTGAACTGTCCAATCTCAGTCTTCCCACAGTACCCTGAACTGTCCAATCTCAGTCTTCCCACAGTAACCTCAACTGTCCAGTCCCCGTCTTCCCACAGTAACCTGAACTGTCCAGTCTCAGTCTTCCCACAGTAACCTGAACTGTCCAGTCTCAGTCTTCCCACAGTAGCCTGAACTGTCCAATCTCAGTCTTCCCACAGTACCCTGAACTGTCCAATCTCAGTCTTCCCACAGTAACCTCAACTGTCCAGTCCCCGTCTTCCCACAATAACCTGAACTGTCCAGTCTCAGTCTTCCCACAGCAATCTGAACTGTCCAATCTCAGTCTTTCCACAGTAACCTGAACTGTCCAGTGTCAGTCTTCCCAGAGTAACCTGAACTGTCCAGTCTCAGTCTTCCCAGAGTAACCTAAACTGTCCAGTCCCAGTTGTCCCACAGTAACCTGAACTGTCCTGACTTCACACAGTAACCTGAACTGTCCAATCTCAGTCTTCCCACAGTAACCTGAACTGTCCAGTCTCAGTCTTCCCACAGGAAACTGAACTGTCCAGTCTCAGTCTTCCAACAGTAACCTGAACTGTCCAGTCTCAGTCTTCCCACAGTAACCTGAACTGTCCAGTCTCAGTCTTCCCACAGTAACCTGAACTGTCCAGTCTCAGTCTTCCCACAGTAACCTGAACTGTCCAGTGTCAGTCTTCCCAGAGTAACCTGAACTGTCCAGTCCCAGTTGTCCCACAGTAACCTGAACTGTCCTGACTTCCCACAGTAACCTGAACTGCCCAATCTCAGTCTTCTCACAGTAACCTGAACTGTCCAATCTCAGTCTTCCCACAGTAACCTGAACTGTCTAATCTCCGTCTTCCCACAGTAACCTGAACTGTCCAATCTCAGTCTTCCCACAGCAACCGGAACTGTCCAGCCATCACACTGTAACCTGAACTGCCCAGTCTTCCCACAGTAATCTGAACTATGCAGTCTTCCGACAGAAAGCTAAACTGCCCTGTCTCAGTATTCCCACAGTGACCTGAACTGTCCAGGCTTCCCACAGAAAGCTGAACTGCCTAGTCTCAGTCTTCCCACAGTAACCTGATCTGTCCAGTCTCAGACTTCCCACAATAATCTGAACTGTCAATTCTCAGAATTCGCGCAGTAACCTGAGCTGACCAGTCTCAGTCTTCCCACAGTAACCTGAACTGTCCAGTCTCAGTCTTCCCACAGTAACCTCAACTGTCCAGTCTCAGTCTTCCCACAGTAACTGAACTGTCCAGTCTCAGTCTTCCCACAATAACCTGAACTGTCCAGTCTCAGTCTTCCCACAATAACCTGAACTGTCCAGTCTCAGTCTTCCCACAGTAACCTGAACTGTCCAGTCTCAGTCTTCCCACAGTAACCTCAACTGTCCAGTCCCCGTCTTCCCACAATAACCTGAACTGTCCAGTCTCAGTCTTCCCACAGGAACCTGAACTGTCCAGTCTCAGTCTTCCCACAGCAATCTGAACTGTCCAATCTCACTTTCCACAGTAACCTGAACTGTCCAGTGTCAGTCTTCCCAGAGTAACCTGAACTGTCCAGTCCCAGTTGTCGCACAGTAACCTGAACTGTCCTGACTTCCCACAGTAACCTGAACTGTCCAATCTCAGTCTTCCCACAGAAACCTGAACTGTCCAGTCTCAGTCTTCCCACAGGAAACTGAACTGTCCAGTCTCAGTCTTCCAACAGTAACCTGAACTGTCCAGTCTCAGTCTTCCCACAGTAACCTGAACTGTCCAGTCTCAGTCTTCCCACAGTAACCTGAACTGTCCAATCTCAGTCTTCCCACAGAAACCTGAACTGTCCAATCTCAGTCTTCCCATAGAAACCTGAACTGTCTAGTCTCAGTCTTCCCACAGTAACCTGAACTGTCCAGTCTCAGTCTTCCCACAGTAACCTCAACTGTCCAGTCCCCGTCTTCCCACAATAACCTGAACTGTCCAGTCTCAGTCTTCCCACAGGAACCTGAACTGTCCAGTCTCAGTCTTCCCACTGCAATCTGAACTGTCCAATCTCAGTCTTCCCACAGTAACCTCAACTGTCCAGTCCCCGTCTTCCCACAATAACCTGAACTGTCCAGTCTCAGTCTTCCCACAGGAACCTGAACTGTCCAGTCTCCGTCTTCCCACAGCAATCTGAACTGTCCAATCTCAGTCTTTCCACAGTAACCTGAACTGTCCAGTGTCAGTCTTCCCAGAGTAACCTGAACTGTCCAGTCCCAGTTGTCCCACAGTAACCTGAACTGTCCTGACTTCCCACAGTAACCTGAACTGTCCAATCTCAGTCTTCCCACAGAAACCTGAACTGTCCAGTCTCAGTCTTCCCACAGGAAACTGAACTGTCCAGTCTCAGTCTTCCAACAGTAACCTGAACTGTCCAATCTCAGTCTTCCCACAGTAACCTGAACTGTCCAGTCTCAGTCTTCCCACAGTAACCTGAACTGTCCAATCTCAGTCTTCCCACAGAAACCTGAACTGTCCAATCTCAGTCTTCCCACAGAAACCTGAACTGTCCAGTCTCAGTCTTCCCACAATAACCTGAACTGTCCAGTCTCAGTCTTCCCACAGTAACCTGAACTGTCCAATCTCAGTCTTCCCACAGAAACCTGAACTGTCCAATCTCAGTCTTCCCATAGAAACCTGAACTGTCCAGTCTCAGTCTTCCCACAGTAACCTGAACTGTCCAGTCTCAGTCTTCCCACAGTAACCTCAACTGTCCAGTCCCCGTCTTCCCACAATAACCTGAACTGTCCAGTCTCAGTCTTCCCACAGGAACCTGAACTGTCCAGTCTCAGTCTTCCCACTGCAATCTGAACTGTCCAATCTCAGTCTTCCCACAGTAACCTCAACTGTCCAGTCCCCGTCTTCCCACAATAACCTGAACTGTCCAGTCTCAGTCTTCCCACAGGAATCTGAACTGTCCAATCTCAGTCTTTCCACAGTAACCTGAACTGTCCAGTGTCAGTCTTCCCAGAGTAACCTGAACTGTCCAGTCCCAGTTGTCCCACAGTAACCTGAACTGTCCTGACTTCCCACAGTAACCTAAACTGTCCAATCTCAGTCTTCCCACAGAAACCTGAACTGTCCAGTCTCAGTCTTCCCACAGGAAACTGAACTGTCCAGTCTCAGTCTTCCAACAGTAACCTGAACTGTCCAATCTCAGTCTTCCCACAGTAACCTGAACTGTCCAGTCTCAGTCTTCCCACAGTAACCTGAACTGTCCAATCTCAGTCTTCCCACAGAAACCTGAACTGTCCAATCTCAGACTTCCCACAGAAACCTGAACTGTCCAGTCTCAGTCTTCCCACAATAACCTGAACTGTCCAGTCTCAGTCTTCCCACAGTAACCTGAACTGTCCAATCTCAGTCTTCCCACAGAAACCTGAACTGTCCAATCTCAGTCTTCCCATAGAAACCTGAACTGTCCAGTCTCAGTCTTCCCACAGTAACCTGAACTGTCCAGTCTCAGTCTTCCCACAGTAACCTCAACTGTCCAGTCCCCGTCTTCCCACAATAACCTGAACTGTCCAGTCTCAGTCTTCCCACAGGAACCTGAACTGTCCAGTCTCAGTCTTCCCACTGCAATCTGAACTGTCCAATCTCAGTCTTCCCACAGTAACCTCAACTGTCCAGTCCCCGTCTTCCCACAATAACCTGAACTGTCCAGTCTCAGTCTTCCCACAGGAAACTGAACTGTCCAGTCTCAGTCTTCCAACAGTAACCTGAACTGTCCAATCTCAGTCTTCCCACAGTAACCTGAACTGTCCAGTGTCAGTCTTCCCAGAGTAACCTGAACTGTCCAGTCCCAGTTGTCCCACGGTAACCTGAACTGTCCTGACTTCCCACAGTAACCTGAACTGTCCAATCTCAGTCTTCCCACAGAAACCTGAACTGTCCAGTCTCAGTCTTCCCACAGGAAACTGAACTGTCCAGTCTCAGTCTTCCAACAGTAACCTGAACTGTCCAATCTCAGTCTTCCCACAGTAACCTGAACTGTCCAGTCTCAGTCTTCCCACAGTAACCTGAACTGTCCAATCTCAGTCTTCCCACAGAAACCTGAACTGTCCAATCTCAGTCTTCCCACAGAAACCTGAACTGTCCAGTCTCAGTCTTCCCACAGGAAACTAAACTGTCCAGTCTCAGTCTTCCAACAGTAACCTGAACTGTCCAGTCTCAGTCTTCCCACAGGAAACTGAACTGTCCAGTCTCAGTCTTCCAACAGTAACCTGAACTGTCCAGTCTCAGTCTTCCCACAGTAACCTGAACTGTCCAGTCTCAGTCTTCCCACAGTAACCTGAACTGTCCAATCTCAGTCTTCCCACAGAAACCTGAACTGTCCAGTCTCAGTCTTCCCACAGGAAACTGAACTGTCCAGTCTCAGTCTTCCAACAGTAACCTGAACTGTCCAGTCTCAGTCTTCCCACAGGAAACTGAACTGTCCAGTCTCAGTCTTCCAACAGTAACCTGAACTGTCCAGTCTCAGTCTTCCCACAGTAACCTGAACTGTCCAGTCTCAGTCTTCCCACAGTAACCTGAACTGTCCAGTCTCAGTCTTCCCATAGTAACCTGAACTGTCCAATCTCAGTCTTTCCACAGTAACCTGAACTGTCCAGTGTCAGTCTTCCCAGAGTAACCTGAACTGTCCAGTCCCAGTTGTCCCACAGTAACCTGAACTGTCCTGACTTCCCACAGTGACCTGAACTGTCCAGGCTTCCCACAGAAAGCTGAACTGCCTAGTCTCAGTCTTCCCACAGTAACCTGATCTGTCCAGTCTCAGACCTCCCACAATAATCTCATCTGTCAATTCTCAGATTTCGCGCAGTAACCTGAGCTGTCCAGTCTCAGTCTTCCCACAGTAACCTGAACTGTCCAGTCTCAGTCTCTCCACAGTAGCCTGAACTGTCCAATCTCAGTCTTCCCACAGTACCCTGAACTGTCCAATCTCAGTCTTCCCACAGTACCCTGAACTGTCCAATCTCAGTCTTCCCACAGTAACCTGAACTGTCTAGACTCAGTCTTCCCACAGTGACCTGAACTGTCCAGTCTCACTCTTCCCACAGTAACCTGAACTGTCCAGATTCAGTCTTCCCACAGTAACCTGAACTGTCCAGTCCCCGTCTTCCCACAGTAACCTGAACTGTCCAGTCTCAGTCTTCCCACAGTAACCTGAATTGTCCAGTCTCAGTCTTCCCACAGTAACCTGAACTGTCCAGTCTCAGTCTTCCCACAGTAACCTGAACTCTGCAGTCTCAGTCTTCCCACAGGAACCTGAACTGTCCAGTCTCAGTCTTCCAACCGTAACCTGAACTGTCCAGTCTCAGTCTTCCCACAATAATCTGAACTGTCAATTCTCAGACTTCGCGCAGAAACCTGAACTGTCCAGTTTCAGTCTTCCCACAGTAACCTGAACTGTTCAATCTCAGTCTTCCCACAGTAACCTGATCTGTCCAGTCTCAGTCTTCCCACAGTAACCTGAACTGTTCAATCTCAGTCTTCCCACAGTAACCTGAACTGTCCAGTCTCAGTCTTCCCACAGTAACCTGAACTGTCCAGTTTCAGTCTACGCACAGTAACCTGAACTGTCCAGTCTCAGACATCCCACATTAATCTGAACTGTTCAATCTCAGTCTTCCCACAGTAACCTGAGCTGTCCAGTCTCAGTCTTCCCACAGTAACCTGAACTGTCCAATCTCACTCTTCCACAGTAAACTGAACTGTCCAGTCTCAGTCTTCCCACAGTAACCTGAACTGTCCAGTCTCAGTCTTCCCACATTAACCTGAAACTGTATCAGTCTACCCACGGTAACCCGAACTCTCCAGTCTGTCTTCCCACAATAATCTGAACAGTCCATTCTCAGTCTCCCACCAGTAACCTGAAGGGTCCAGTCTCAGTCTTCCCACAGTAGCCTGAACTGTCCAATCTCAGTCTTCCCACAGTAACCTAAACTGTCCAGTCCCCGTCTTCCCACCATAACCTGAACTGTCCAGTCTCTGTCTTCCCACAGTGACCTGAACTGTCCAGTCTCAGTCTTCCCACAGTAACCTGAACTGTCCAGTCTCAGTCTTCCCACAGTAACCTGAACTGTCCAGACTCAGTCTTCCCACAGTAACCTGAACTGTCCAGTCTCAGTCTTCCCACAGTAACCTGAACTATCCAGTCTTACTACAGAATCCTAAACTGTCCAGTCTCAGTCTTCCCACAGTAACCTGAACTCTGCAGTCTCAGTCTTCCCACAGGAACCTGAACTGTCCAGTCTCAGTCTTCCCACAGTAACCTGAACTGTCCAGTCTCAGTCTTCCAACCGTAACCTGAACTGTCCAGTCTCAGTCTTCCCACAGTAACCTGAACTGTCCAGTCTCAGTCTTCCCACAGTAACCTGAACTGTCCAGTCTCATTCTTCCCATAGTAACCTGAACTCCACAGTCTCAGTCTACGCACAGTAACCTGAACTGTCCAGTCTCAGACTTCCCACAGTAATCTGAACTTTTCAATCTCAGTCTTCCCACAGTAACCTGAACTGTCCAGTCTCAGTCTTCCAAAAGTAACCTGAACTGTCCAATCTCACTCTTCCACAGTAAACTGAACTGTCCAATCTCAGTATTCCCACAGTACCCTGAACTGTCCAGTCTCAGTCTTCCCACAGTAACCTGAACTGTCCAGTCTCAGTCTTCCCACAGTAACCTGAACTCTCCAGTCTGTCTTCCCACAATAATCTGAACAGTCCATTCTCAGTCTCCCACCAGTAACCTGAAGGGTCCAGTCTCAGTCTTCCCACAGTAGCCTGAACTGACCAATCTCAGTCTTCCCACAGTAACCTAAACTGTCCAGTCCCCGTCTTCCCACAATAACCTGAACTGTCCAGTCTCTGTCTTCCCACAGTAACCTGAACTGTCCAGTCTCAGTCTTCGCGCCGTAACCTGAACTGAACTGTTTCAGTCGTCCCACAGTAACCTGAACTGTCCAGTCTCAGACTACCCACAGTAATCTGAACTGTTCAATCTCAGTCTTCCCACAGTAACCTGAACTGTCCAGTCTCAGTCTTCCCACAGTAACCTGAACTGTTCAATCTCACTCTTCCACAGTAAACTGAACTGTCCAATCTCAGTCCTCCCACAGTAACCTAAACTGTCCAATCTCACTCTTCCACAGTAAACTGAACTGTCCAATCTCAGTCTTCCCACAGTAACCTGAACTGTCCAGTCTCAGTCTTCCCACAGTAACCTGAACTGTCCAGTTTCAGTCTACGCACAGTAACCTGAACTGTCCAGTCTCAGACATCCCACAGTAATCTGAACTGTTCAATCTCAGTCTTCCCACAGTAACCTGAGCTGTCCAGTCTCAGTCTTCCCACAGTAACCTGAACTGTCCAATCTCACTCTTCCACAGTAAACTGAACTGTCCAGTCTCAGTCTTCCCACAGTAACCTGAACTGTCCAGTCTCAGTCTTCCCACATTAACCTGAAACTGTATCAGTCAACCCACGGTAACCCGAACTCTCCAGTCTGTCTTCCCACAATAATCTGAACAGTCCATTCTCAGTCTCCCACCAGTAACCTGAAGGGTCCAGTCTCAGTCTTCCCACAGTAGCCTGAACTGTCCAATCTCAGTCTTCCCACAGTAACCTAAACTGTCCAGTCCCCGTCTTCCCACCATAACCTGAACTGTCCAGTCTCTGTCTTCCCACAGTGACCTGAACTGTCCAGTCTCAGTCTTCCCACAGTAACCTGAACTGTCCAGTCTCAGTCTTCCCACAGTAACCTGAACTGTCCAGACTCAGTCTTCCCACAGTAACCTGAACTGTCCAGTCTCAGTCTTCCCACAGTAACCTGAACTATCCAGTCTTACTACAGAATCCTAAACTGTCCAGTCTCAGTCTTCCCACAGTAACCTGAACTCTGCAGTCTCAGTCTTCCCACAGGAACCTGAACTGTCCAGTCTCAGTCTTCCCACAGTAACCTGAACTGTCCAGTCTCAGTCTTCCAACCGTAACCTGAACTGTCCAGTCTCAGTCTTCCCACAGTAACCTGAACTATCCAGTCTTACTACAGAATCCTAAACTGTCCAGTCTCAGTCTTCCCACAGTAACCTGAACTCTGCAGTCTCAGTCTTCCCACAGGAACCTGAACTGTCCAGTCTCAGTCTTCCAACCGTAACCTGAACTGTCCAGTCTCAGTCTTCCCACAGTAACCTGAACTGTCCAGTCTCAGTCTTCCCACAGTAACCTGAACTGTCCAGTCTCATTCTTCCCATAGTAACCTGAACTCCACAGACTCAGTCTTCCCACAGTAAACTGAACAGTCCATTCTCAGTCTCCCACCAGTAACCTGAAGGGTCCAGTCTCAGTCTTCCCACAGTAGCCTGAACTGTCCAATCTCAGTCTTCCCACAGTAACCTAAACTGTCCAGTCCCCGTCTTCCCACCATAACCTGAACTGTCCAGTCTCTGTCTTCCCACAGTGACCTGAACTGTCCAGTCTCAGTCTTCCCACAGTAACCTGAACTGTCCAGTCTCAGTCTTCCCACAGTAACCTAAACTGTCCAGTCCCCGTCTTCCCACCATAACCTGAACTGTCCAGTCTCTGTCTTCCCACAGTGACCTGAACTGTCCAGTCTCAGTCTTCCCACAGTAACCTGAACTGTCCAGTCTCAGTCTTCCCACAGTAACCTGAACTGTCCAGACTCAGTCTTCCCACAGTAACCTGAACTGTCCAGTCTCAGTCTTCCCACAGTAACCTGAACTATCCAGTCTTACTACAGAATCCTAAACTGTCCAGTCTCAGTCTTCCCACAGTAACCTGAACTCTGCAGTCTCAGTCTTCCCACAGGAACCTGAACTGTCCAGTCTCAGTCTTCCCACAGTAACCTGAACTGTCCAGTCTCAGTCTTCCAACCGTAACCTGAACTGTCCAGTCTCAGTCTTCCCACAGTAACCTGAACTATCCAGTCTTACTACAGAATCCTAAACTGTCCAGTCTCAGTCTTCCCACAGTAACCTGAACTCTGCAGTCTCAGTCTTCCCACAGGAACCTGAACTGTCCAGTCTCAGTCTTCCAACCGTAACCTGAACTGTCCAGTCTCAGTCTTCCCACAGTAACCTGAACTGTCCAGTCTCAGTCTTCCCACAGTAACCTGAACTGTCCAGTCTCATTCTTCCCATAGTAACCTGAACTCCACAGTCTCAGTCTTCCCACAGTAAACTGAACAGTCCATTCTCAGTCTCCCACCAGTAACCTGAAGGGTCCAGTCTCAGTCTTCCCACAGTAGCCTGAACTGTCCAATCTCAGTCTTCCCACAGTAACCTAAACTGTCCAGTCCCCGTCTTCCCACCATAACCTGAACTGTCCAGTCTCTGTCTTCCCACAGTGACCTGAACTGTCCAGTCTCAGTCTTCCCACAGTAACCTGAACTGTCCAGTCTCAGTCTTCCCACAGTAACCTAAACTGTCCAGTCCCCGTCTTCCCACCATAACCTGAACTGTCCAGTCTCTGTCTTCCCACAGTGACCTGAACTGTCCAGTCTCAGTCTTCCCACAGTAACCTGAACTGTCCAGTCTCAGTCTTCCCACAGTAACCTGAACTGTCCAGACTCAGTCTTCCCACAGTAACCTGAACTGTCCAGTCTCAGTCTTCCCACAGTAACCTGAACTATCCAGTCTTACTACAGAATCCTAAACTGTCCAGTCTCAGTCTTCCCACAGTAACCTGAACTCTGCAGTCTCAGTCTTCCCACAGTAACCTGAACTGTCCAGTCTCAGTCTTCCAACCGTAACCTGAACTGTCCAGACTCAGTCTTCCCACAGTAACCTGAACTGTCCAGTCTCAGTCTTCCCACAGTAACCTGAACTATCCAGTCTTACTACAGAATCCTAAACTGTCCAGTCTCAGTCTTCCCACAGTAACCTGAACTCTGCAGTCTCAGTCTTCCCACAGGAACCTGATCTGTCCAGTCTCAGTCTTCCCACAGTAACCTGAACTGTCCAGTCTCAGTCTTCCAACCGTAACCTGAACTGTCCAGTCTCAGTCTTCCCACAGTAACCTGAACTATCCAGTCTTACTACAGAATCCTAAACTGTCCAGTCTCAGTCTTCCCACAGTAACCTGAACTCTGCAGTCTCAGTCTTCCCACAGGAACCTGAACTGTCCAGTCTCAGTCTTCCAACCGTAACCTGAACTGTCCAGTCTCAGTCTTCCCACAGTAACCTGAACTGTCCAGTCTCAGTCTTCCCACAGTAACCTGAACTGTCCAGTCTCATTCTTCCCATAGTAACCTGAACTCCACAGTCTCAGTCTTCCCACAGTAAACTGAACTGTCCAGTCTCTGTCTTCCCACAATAATCTGAACTGTCAATTCTCAGACTTCGCGCAGTAACCTGAACTGTCCAGTTTCAGTCTACGCACAGTAACCTGAACTGTCCAGTCTCAGACTTCCCACAGTAATCTGAACTTTTCAATCTCAGTCTTCCCACAGTAACCTGAACTGTCCAGTCTCAGTCTTCCAACAGTAACCTGAACTGTCCAATCTCACTCTTCCACAGTAAACTGAACTGTCCAATCTCAGTCTTCCCACAGTAACCTGAACTGTCCAGTTTCAGTCTACGCACAGTAACCTGAACTGTCCAGTCTCAGACATCCCACAGTAATCTGAACTGTTCAATCTCAGTCTTCCCACAGTAACCTGAGCTGTCCAGTCTCAGTCTTCCCACAGTAACCTGAACTGTCCAATCTCACTCTTCCACAGTAAACTGAACTGTCCAGTCTCAGTCTTCCCACAGTAACCTGAACTGTCCAGTCTCAGTCTTCCCACATTAACCTGAAACTGTATCAGTCAACCCACGGTAACCCGAACTCTCCAGTCTGTCTTCCCACAATAATCTGAACAGTCCATTCTCAGTCTCCCACCAGTAACCTGAAGGGTCCAGTCTCAGTCTTCCCACAGTAGCCTGAACTGTCCAATCTCAGTCTTCCCACAGTAACCTAAACTGTCCAGTCCCCGTCTTCCCACCATAACCTGAACTGTCCAGTCTCTGTCTTCCCACAGTGACCTGAACTGTCCAGTCTCAGTCTTCCCACAGTAACCTGAACTGTCCAGTCTCAGTCTTCCCACAGTAACCTGAACTGTCCAGACTCAGTCTTCCCACAGTAACCTGAACTGTCCAGTCTCAGTCTTCCCACAGTAACCTGAACTATCCAGTCTTACTACAGAATCCTAAACTGTCCAGTCTCAGTCTTCCCACAGTAACCTGAACTCTGCAGTCTCAGTCTTCCCACAGGAACCTGAACTGTCCAGTCTCAGTCTTCCCACAGTAACCTGAACTGTCCAGTCTCAGTCTTCCAACCGTAACCTGAACTGTCCAGTCTCAGTCTTCCCACAGTAACCTGAACTATCCAGTCTTACTACAGAATCCTAAACTGTCCAGTCTCAGTCTTCCCACAGTAACCTGAACTCTGCAGTCTCAGTCTTCCCACAGGAACCTGAACTGTCCAGTCTCAGTCTTCCAACCGTAACCTGAACTGTCCAGTCTCAGTCTTCCCACAGTAACCTGAACTGTCCAGTCTCAGTCTTCCCACAGTAACCTGAACTGTCCAGTCTCATTCTTCCCATAGTAACCTGAACTCCACAGTCTCAGTCTTCCCACAGTAAACTGAACAGTCCATTCTCAGTCTCCCACCAGTAACCTGAAGGGTCCAGTCTCAGTCTTCCCACAGTAGCCTGAACTGTCCAATCTCAGTCTTCCCACAGTAACCTAAACTGTCCAGTCCCCGTCTTCCCACCATAACCTGAACTGTCCAGTCTCTGTCTTCCCACAGTGACCTGAACTGTCCAGTCTCAGTCTTCCCACAGTAACCTGAACTGTCCAGTCTCAGTCTTCCCACAGTAACCTAAACTGTCCAGTCCCCGTCTTCCCACCATAACCTGAACTGTCCAGTCTCTGTCTTCCCACAGTGACCTGAACTGTCCAGTCTCAGTCTTCCCACAGTAACCTGAACTGTCCAGTCTCAGTCTTCCCACAGTAACCTGAACTGTCCAGACTCAGTCTTCCCACAGTAACCTGAACTGTCCAGTCTCAGTCTTCCCACAGTAACCTGAACTATCCAGTCTTACTACAGAATCCTAAACTGTCCAGTCTCAGTCTTCCCACAGTAACCTGAACTCTGCAGTCTCAGTCTTCCCACAGGAACCTGAACTGTCCAGTCTCAGTCTTCCCACAGTAACCTGAACTGTCCAGTCTCAGTCTTCCAACCGTAACCTGAACTGTCCAGTCTCAGTCTTCCCACAGTAACCTGAACTATCCAGTCTTACTACAGAATCCTAAACTGTCCAGTCTCAGTCTTCCCACAGTAACCTGAACTCTGCAGTCTCAGTCTTCCCACAGGAACCTGAACTGTCCAGTCTCAGTCTTCCAACCGTAACCTGAACTGTCCAGTCTCAGTCTTCCCACAGTAACCTGAACTGTCCAGTCTCAGTCTTCCCACAGTAACCTGAACTGTCCAGTCTCATTCTTCCCATAGTAACCTGAACTCCACAGTCTCAGTCTTCCCACAGTAAACTGAACAGTCCATTCTCAGTCTCCCACCAGTAACCTGAAGGGTCCAGTCTCAGTCTTCCCACAGTAGCCTGAACTGTCCAATCTCAGTCTTCCCACAGTAACCTAAACTGTCCAGTCCCCGTCTTCCCACCATAACCTGAACTGTCCAGTCTCTGTCTTCCCACAGTGACCTGAACTGTCCAGTCTCAGTCTTCCCACAGTAACCTGAACTGTCCAGTCTCAGTCTTCCCACAGTAACCTAAACTGTCCAGTCCCCGTCTTCCCACCATAACCTGAACTGTCCAGTCTCTGTCTTCCCACAGTGACCTGAACTGTCCAGTCTCAGTCTTCCCACAGTAACCTGAACTGTCCAGTCTCAGTCTTCCCACAGTAACCTGAACTGTCCAGACTCAGTCTTCCCACAGTAACCTGAACTGTCCAGTCTCAGTCTTCCCACAGTAACCTGAACTATCCAGTCTTACTACAGAATCCTAAACTGTCCAGTCTCAGTCTTCCCACAGTAACCTGAACTCTGCAGTCTCAGTCTTCCCACAGTAACCTGAACTGTCCAGTCTCAGTCTTCCAACCGTAACCTGAACTGTCCAGACTCAGTCTTCCCACAGTAACCTGAACTGTCCAGTCTCAGTCTTCCCACAGTAACCTGAACTATCCAGTCTTACTACAGAATCCTAAACTGTCCAGTCTCAGTCTTCCCACAGTAACCTGAACTCTGCAGTCTCAGTCTTCCCACAGGAACCTGATCTGTCCAGTCTCAGTCTTCCCACAGTAACCTGAACTGTCCAGTCTCAGTCTTCCAACCGTAACCTGAACTGTCCAGTCTCAGTCTTCCCACAGTAACCTGAACTATCCAGTCTTACTACAGAATCCTAAACTGTCCAGTCTCAGTCTTCCCACAGTAACCTGAACTCTGCAGTCTCAGTCTTCCCACAGGAACCTGAACTGTCCAGTCTCAGTCTTCCAACCGTAACCTGAACTGTCCAGTCTCAGTCTTCCCACAGTAACCTGAACTGTCCAGTCTCAGTCTTCCCACAGTAACCTGAACTGTCCAGTCTCATTCTTCCCATAGTAACCTGAACTCCACAGTCTCAGTCTTCCCACAGTAAACTGAACTGTCCAGTCTCTGTCTTCCCACAATAATCTGAACTGTCAATTCTCAGACTTCGCGCAGTAACCTGAACTGTCCAGTTTCAGTCTACGCACAGTAACCTGAACTGTCCAGTCTCAGACTTCCCACAGTAATCTGAACTTTTCAATCTCAGTCTTCCCACAGTAACCTGAACTGTCCAGTCTCAGTCTTCCAACAGTAACCTGAACTGTCCAATCTCACTCTTCCACAGTAAACTGAACTGTCCAATCTCAGTATTCCCACAGTACCCTGAACTGTCCAGTCTCAGTCTTCCCACAGTAACCTGAACTCTCCAGTCTGTCTTCCCACAATAATCTGAACAGTCCATTCTCAGTCTCCCACCAGTAACCTGAAGGGTCCAGTCTCAGTCTTCCCACAGTAGCCTGAACTGACCAATCTCAGTCTTCCCACAGTAACCTAAACTGTCCAGTCCCCGTCTTCCCACAATAACCTGAACTGTCCAGTCTCTGTCTTCCCACAGTAACCTGAACTGTCCAGTCTCAGTCTTCGCGCCGTAACCTGAACTGAACTGTTTCAGTCGTCCCACAGTAACCTGAACTGTCCAGGCTCAGACTACCCACAGTAATCTGAACTGTTCAATCTCAGTCTTCCCACAGTAACCTGAACTGTTGAATCTCACTCTTCCACAGTAAACTGAACTGTCCAATCTCAGTCCTCCCACAGTAACCTAAACTGTCCAATCTCACTCTTCCACAGTAAACTGAACTGTCCAATCTCAGTCTTCCCACAGTAACCTAAACTGTCCAGTCCCCGTCTTCCCACAATAACCTGAACAGTCCAGTCTCTGTCTTCCCACAGTAACCTGAACTGTCCAGTCTCAGTCTTCTCACAGTAACCTGAACTGTCCAGATTCAGTCTTCCCACAGTGACCTGAACTGTCCAGTCTCAGTCTTCCCACAGTAACCTGAACTGTCCCGTCTCAGTCTTCCCACAGTAACCTCAACTGTCCAGTCCCCGTCTTCCCACAATAACCTGAACTGTCCAGTCTCAGTCTTCCCACAGTAACCTGAACTGTCCAGTCTCAGTCTTCCCACAGTAACCTGAACTCTCCACTCTGTCTTCCCACAATAATCTGAAAAGTCCATTCTCAGTCTCCCACCAGTAACCTGAAGGGTCCAGTCTCAGTCTTCCCACAGTAATCTGAACTGTTCAATCTCAGTCTTCCCACAGTAACCTGAACTGTCCAGTCTCAGACTTCCCACAGTAATCTGAACTGTTCAATCTCAGTCTTCCCACAGTAACCTGAACTGTCCAGTCTCAGTCTTCCCACAGTAACCTGAACTGTCCAATCTCACTCTTCCACAGTAAACTGAACTGTCCAATCTCAGTCTTCCCACAGTAACCTGAACTGTCCAATCTCAGTCTTACCACAGTAACCTGAACTGTCCAATCTCAGTCTTCCCACAGAAACCTGAACTGTCCAGTCTCAGTCTTCCCACAGGAAACTGAACTGTCCAGTCTCAGTCTTCCAACAGTAACCTGAACTGTCCAGTCTCAGTCTTCCCACAGGAAACTGAACTGTCCAGTCTCAGTCTTCCAACAGTAACCTGAACTGTCCAGTCTCAGTCTTCCCACAGTAACCTGAACTGTCCAGTCTCAGTCTTCCCACAGTAACCTGAACTGTCCAGTCTCAGTCTTCCCATAGTAACCTGAACTGTCCAATCTCAGTCTTTCCACAGTAACCTGAACTGTCCAGTGTCAGTCTTCCCAGAGTAACCTGAACTGTCCAGTCCCAGTTGTCCCACAGTAACCTGAACTGTCCTGACTTCCCACAGTAACCTGAACTGTCCAATCTCCGTCTTCCCACAGTAACCTGAACTGTCCAGTCTCAGTCTTCTCACAGCAACCGGAACTGTCCAGCCTTCACACTATAACCTGAACTGCCCAGTCTTCCCACAGTAATCTGAACTATACAGTCTTCCCACAGAAAGCTAAACTGCCCTGTCTCAGTCTTCCCACAGTGTCCTGAACTGTCCAGGCTTCCCACAGAAAGCTGAAATGCCTAGTCTCAGTCTTCCCACAGTAACCTGATCAGTCCAGTCTCAGACCTCCCACAATAATCTCAACTGTCAATTCTCAGATTTCGCGCAGTAACCTGAGCTGTCCAGTCTCAGTCTTCCCACAGTAACCTGAACTGTCCAGTCTCAGTCTTCCCACAGTAACCTGAACTGTCCAGTCTCAGTCTTCCCACAGTGACCTGAATTGTCCAGGCTTCCCACAGAAAGCTGAACTGCCTAGTCTCAGTCTTCCCACAGTAGCCTGAACTGTCCAATCTCAGTCTTCCCACAGTACCCTGAACTGTCCAATCTCAGTCTTCCCACAGTAACCTCAACTGACCAGTCCCCGTCTTCCCACAATAACCTGAACTGTCCAGTCTCAGTCTTCCCACAGTAACCTGAATTGTCCAGTCTCAGTCTTCCCACAGTAACCTGAACTCTGCAGTCTCAGTCTTCCCACAGGAACCTGAACTGTCCAGTCTCAGTCTTCCAACCGTAACCTGAACTGTCCAGTCTCAGTCTTCCCACAGTAACCTGAACTGTCAATTCTCAGACTTCGCGCAGTAACCTGAACTGTCCAGTTTCAGTCTACGCACAGTAACCTGAACTGTCCAATCTCACTCTTCCACAGTAAACTGAACTGTCCAATCTCAGTCTTCCCACAGTAACCTGAACTGTCCAATCTCAGTCTTCCCACAGTAACCTGAACTGTCCAGTCTCAGTCTTCCCACAGTAACCTGAACTGTCCAGTCTCAGTCTTCCCACAGTAAGCTGAAATGACCAGTCTCAGTCTTCCCACATTAACCTGAAACTGTATCAGTCTACCCACGGTAACCCGAACTCTCCAGTCTGTCTTCCCACAATAATCTGAACAGTCCATTCTCAGTCTCCCACCAGTAACCTGAAGAGTCCAGTCTCAGTCTTCCCACAGTAGCCTGAACTGTCCAATCTCAGTCTTCCCACAATAACCTAAACTGTCCAGTCTCAGTCTTCCCACAGTAACCTGAACTGTCCAGTCTCAGTCTTCTCACAGTAACCTGAAGGGTCCAGTCTCAGTCTTCCCACAGTAGCCTGAACTGACCAATCTCAGTCTTCCCACAGTAACCTAAACTGTCCAGTCCCCGTCTTCCCACAATAACCTGAACTGTCCAGTCTCTGTCTTCCCACAGTAACCTGAACTGTCCAGTCTCAGTCTTCGCGCCGTAACCTGAACTGAACTGTTTCAGTCGTCCCACAGTAACCTGAACTGTCCAGTCTCAGACTACCCACAGTAATCTGAACTGTTCAATCTCAGTCTTCCCACAGTAACCTGAACTGTCCAGTCTCAGTCTTCCCACAGTAACCTGAACTGTTCAATCTCACTCTTCCACAGTAAACTGAACTGTCCAATCTCAGTCTTCCCACAGTAACCTGAACAGTCCAGTCTCTGTCTTCCCACAGTAACCTGAACTGTCCAGTCTCAGTCTTCTCACAGTAACCTGAACTGTCCAGATTCAGTCTTCCCACAGTGACCTGAACTGTCCAGTCTCAGTCTTCCCACAGTAACCTGAACTGTCCCGTCTCAGTCTTCCCACAGTAACCTCAACTGTCCAGTCCCCGTCTTCCCACAATAACCTGAACTGTCCAGTCTCAGTCTTCCCACAGTAACCTGAACTGTCCAGTCTCAGTCTTCCCACAGTAACCTGAACTGTCCAGTCTCAGTCTTCCCACAGTAACCTGAACTCTCCACTCTGTCTTCCCACAATAATCTGAAAAGTCCATTCTCAGTCTCCCACCAGTAACCTGAAGGGTCCAGTCTCAGTCTTCCCACAGTAATCTGAACTGTTCAATCTCAGTCTTCCCACAGTAACCTGAACTGTCCAGTCTCAGACTTCCCACAGTAATCTGAACTGTTCAATCTCAGTCTTCCCACAGTAACCTGAACTGTCCAGTCTCAGTCTTCCCACAGTAACCTGAACTGTCCAATCTCACTCTTCCACAGTAAACTGAACTGTCCAATCTCAGTCTTCCCACAGTAACCTGAACTGTACAATCTCAGTCTTACCACAGTAACCTGAACTGTCCAGTCTCAGTCTTCCCACAGTAACCTGAACTGTCCAGTCTCAGTTTTCCCACAGTAAGCTGAAATGACCAGTCTCAGTCTTCCCACATTAACCTGAAACTGTATCAGTCTACCCACGGTAACCCGAACTCTCCAGTCTGTCTTCCCACAATAATCTGAACAGTCCATTCTCAGTCTCCCACCAGTAACCTGAAGGGTCCAGTCTCAGTCTTCCCACAGTAGCCTGAACTGTCCAGTCTCAGTCTTCTCACAGTAACCTGAACTGTCCAGACTCAGTCTTCCCACAGTGACCTGAACTGTCCAGTCTCAGTCTTCCCACAGTAACCTGAACTGTCCAGTCTCCGTCTTCCCACAGTAACCTGAACTGTCCAGACTCAGTCTTCCCACAGTAACCTGAACTGTCCAGTCTCAGTCTTCCCACAGTAACCTGAACTATCCAGTCTTACTACAGAATCCTAAACTGTCCAGTCTCAGTCTTCCCACAGTAACCTGAACTCTGCAGTCTCAGTCTTCCCACAGGAACCTGAACTGTCCAGTCTCAGTCTTCCAACCGTAACCTGAACTGTCCAGTCTCAGTCTTCCCACAGTAACCTGAACAGTCCAGTCTCAGTCTTCCCACAGTAACCTGAACTGTCCAGTCTCAGTCTTCCTACAGTAACCTGAACTATCCAGTCTCTGTCTTCCCACAGTAACCTGAACTGTCCAGTCTCAGTCTTCCCACAGTAGCCTGAACTGTCCAATCTCAGTATTCCCACAGTACCCTGAACTGTCCAATCTCAGTCTTCCCACAGTAACCTCAACTGTCCAGTCCCCGACTTCCCACAATAACCTGAACTGTCCAGTCTCAGACTTCCCACAGTAATCTGAACTGTTCAATCTCAGACTTCCCACAGTAACCTGAACTGTCCAGTCTCAGTCTTCCCACAGTAACCTGAACTGTCCAATCTCACTCTTCCACAGTAAACTGAACTGTCCAATCTCAGTCTTCCCACAGTAACCTGAACTGTCCAATCTCAGTCTTACCACAGTAACCTGAACTGTCCAGTCTCAGTCTTCCCACAGTAACCTGAACTGTCCAGTCTCAGTTTTCCCACAGTAAGCTGAAATGACCAGTCTCAGTCTTCCCACATTAACCTGAAACTGTATCAGTCTACCCACGGTAACCCGAACTCTCCAGTCTGTCTTCCCACAATAATCTGAACAGTCCATTCTCAGTCTCCCACCAGTAACCTGAAGGGTCCAGTCTCAGTCTTCCCACAGTAGCCTGAACTGACCAGTCTCAGTCTTCTCACAGTAACCTGAACTGTCCAGACTCAGTCTTCCCACAGTGACCTGAACTGTCCAGTCTCAGTCTTCCCACAGTAACCTGAACTGTCCAGTCTCCGTCTTCCCACAGTAACCTGAACTGTCCAGACTCAGTCTTCCCACAGTAACCTGAACTGTCCAGTCTCAGTCTTCCCACAGTAACCTGAACTATCCAGTCTTACTACAGAATCCTAAACTGTCCAGTCTCAGTCTTCCCACAGTAACCTGAACTCTGCAGTCTCAGTCTTCCCACATGAACCTGAACTGTCCAGTCTCAGTCTTCCAACCGTAACCTGAACTGTCCAGTCTCTGTCTTCCCACAGTAACCTGAACTCTCCAGACTCAGTCTTCCCACAGTAACCTGAACTGTCCAGTCTCAGTCTTCCCACAGTAACCTGAACTATCCAGTCTTACTACAGAATCCTAAACTGTCCAGTCTCAGTATTCCCACAGTAACCTGAACTCTGCAGTCTCAGTCTTCCCAGAGGAACCTGAACTGTCCAGTCTCAGTCTTCCCACAGTAACCTGAACTGTCCAGTCTCAGTCTTCCCACAGTAACCTGAACTGTCCAGTCTCAATCTTCCCACAGTAACCTGAACTATCCAGTCTCAGTCTTCCCACAGTAACCTGAACTGTCCAGTCTCAGTCTTCCCACAGTAGCCTGAACTGTCCAATCTCAGTATTCCCACAATATCCTGAACTGTCCAGTCTCAGTCTTCCCACAGTAACCTGAACTGTCCAGTCTCAGTCTTCCCACAGTAACCTGAACTCTCCAGTCTGTCTTCCCACAATAATCTGAACAGTCCATTCTCAGTCTCCCACCAGTAACCTGAAGGGTCCAGTCTCAGTCTTCCCACAGTAGCCTGAACTGACCAATCTCAGTCTTCCCACAGTAACCTAAACTGTCCAGTCCCCGTCTTCCCACAATAACCTGAACTGTCCAGTCTCTGTCTTCCCACAGTAACCTGAACAGTCCAGTCTCAGTCTTCGCGCCGTAACCTGAACTGAACTGTTTCAGTCTTCCCACAGTAACCTGAACTGTCCAGTCTCAGTCTTCCCACAGTAACCTGAACTGTTCAATCTCACTCTTCCACAGTAAACTGAACTGTCCAATCTCAGTCTTCCCACAGTAACCTGAACTGTCTAGACTCAGTCTTCCCACAGTGACCTGAACTGTCCAGTCTCACTCTTCCCACAGTAAGCTGAACTGTCCAGACTCAGTCTTCCCACAGTAACCTGAACTGTCCAGTCTCAGTCTTCCCACAATAACCTAAACTGTCGAGTCCCCGTCTTCCCACCATAACCTGAACAGTCCAGTCTCTGTCTTCCCACAGTAACCTGAACTGTCCAGTCTCAGTCTTCTCACAGTAACCTGAACTGTCCAGATTCATCTTCCCACAGTGACCTGAACTGTCCAGTCTCAGTCTTCCCACAGTAACCTGAACTGTCCAGTCTTAGTCTTCCCACAGTAACCTCAACTGTCCAGTCCCCGTCTTCCCACAGTAACCTGAACTGTCCAGTCTCAGTCTTCCCACAGTAACCTGAACTGTCCAGTCTCAGTCTTCCCTCAATAAACTGAACTGTCCAGTCTCAGTCTTCCCACAGTAACCTGAACTGTCCAGTCTCAGTCTTCCCATAGTAACCTGAACTGTCCAATCTCAGTCTTTCCACAGTAACCTGAACTGTCCAGTGTCAGTCTTCCCAGAGTAACCTGAACTGTCCAGTCCCAGTTGTCCCACAGTAACCTGAACTGTCCTGACTTCCCACAGTAACCTGAACTGTCCAATCTCCGTCTTCCCTCAGTAACCTGAACTGTCCAATCTCAGTCTTCCCACAGTAACCTGAACTGTCCAATCTCCGTCTTCCCACAGTAACCTGAACTGTCCAATCTCAGTCTTCCCACAGCAACCGGAACTGTCCAGCCTTCACACTATAACCTGAACTGCCCAGTCTTCCCACAGTAATCTGAACTATACAGTCTTCCCACAGAAAGCTAAACTGCCCTGTCTCAGTCTTCCCACAGTGTCCTGAACTGTCCAGGCTTCCCACAGAAAGCTGAAATTCCTAGTCTCAGTCTTCCCACAGTAACCTGATCAGTCCAGTCTCAGACCTCCCACAATAATCTCAACTGTCAATTCTCAGATTTCGCGCAGTAACCTGAGCTGTCCAGTCTCAGTCTTCCCACAGTAACCTGAACTGTCCAGTCTCAGTCTTCCCACAGTAACCTGAACTGTCCAGTCTCAGTCTTCCCACAGTGACCTGAACTGTCCAGGCTTCCCACAGAAAGCTGAACTGCCTAGTCTCAGTCTTCCCACAGTAGCCTGAACTGTCCAGTCTCAGTCTTCCCACAGTAACCTGAACTTTCCAGTCTCAGTCTTCCCACAGTAACCTGAACTGTCCAGTCTCAGTCTTCCCACAGTAACCTGAACTGTCCAATCTCAGTCTTCCCACAGTACCCTGAACTGTCCAGTCTCAGTCTTCCCACAGTAACCTGAACTGTCCAATCTCAGTCTTCCCACAGTACCCTGAACTGTCCAATCTCAGTCTTCCCACAGTAACCTCAACTGACCAGTCCCCGTCTTCCCACAATAACCTGAACTGTCCAGTCTCAGTCTTCCCACAGTAACCTGAATTGTCCAGTCTCAGTCTTCCCACAGTAACCTGAACTCTGCAGTCTCAGTCTTCCCACAGGAACCTGAACTGTCCAGTCTCAGTCTTCCAACCGTAACCTGAACTGTCCAGTCTCAGTCTTCCCACAGTAACCTGAACTGTCAATTCTCAGACTTCGCGCAGTAACCTGAACTGTCCAGTTTCAGTCTACGCACAGTAACCTGAACTGTCCAATCTCACTCTTCCACAGTAAACTGAACTGTCCAATCTCAGTCTTCCCACAGTAACCTGAACTGTCCAATCTCAGTCTTCCCACAGTAACCTGAACTGTCCAGTCTCAGTCTTCCCACAGTAACCTGAACTGTCCAGTCTCAGTCTACCCATAGTAACCTGAAGTCCCCAGTCTTAG
Organism: Hypanus sabinus; assembly: GCF_030144855.1. NCBI lineage: Eukaryota > Metazoa > Chordata > Chondrichthyes > Myliobatiformes > Dasyatidae > Hypanus > Hypanus sabinus. The sequence goes on along the minus strand of NC_082718.1, from coordinate 63,630,255 downwards.
ACTTCCCACAGTAAACTGAACTGTCCAATCTCAGTCTTCCCACAGTAACCTGAACTGTCCAATCTCAGTCTTACCACAGTAACCTGAACTGTCCAGTCTCAGTCTTCCCACAGTAACCTGAACTGTCCAGTCTCAGTCTTCCCACAGTAAGCTGAAATGACCAGTCTCAGTCTTCCCACATTAACCTGAAACTGTATCAGTCTACCCACGGTAACCCGAACTCTCCAGTCTGTCTTCCCACAATAATCTGAACAGTCCATTCTCAGTCTCCCACCAGTAACCTGAAGAGTCCAGTCTCAGTCTTCCCACAGTAGCCTGAACTGTCCAATCTCAGTCTTCCCACAGTAACCTAAACTGTCCAGTCTCAGTCTTCCCACAGTAACCTGAACTGTCCAGTCTCAGTCTTCTCACAGTAACCTGAACTGTCCAGACTCAGTCTTCCCACAGTGACCTGAACTGTCCAGTCTCAGTCTTCCCACAGTAACCTGAACTGTCCAGTCTCAGTCTTCCCACAGTAACCTGAACTGTCCAGACTCAGTCTTCCCACAGTAACCTGAACTGTCCAGTCTCAGTCTTCCCACAGTAACCTGAACTATCCAGTCTTACTACAGAATCCTAAACTGTCCAGTCTCAGTCTTCCCACAGTAACCTGAACTCTGCAGTCTCAGTCTTCCCACAGGAACCTGAACGGTCCAGTCTCAGTCTTCCAACCGTAACCTGAACTGTCCAGTCTCAGTCTTCCCACAGTAACCTGAACTCTCCAGTCTCAGTCTTCCCACAGTAACCTGAACTATCCAGTCTTACTACAGAATCCTAAACTGTCCAGTCTCAGTCTTCCCACAGTAACCTGAACTGTCCAGTCTCAGTCTTCCCACAGTAACCTGAACTGTCCAATCTCAGTCTTCCCACAGTAACCTGAACTATCCAGTTTCATTCTTCCCACAGTAACCTGAACTGTCCAGTCTCATTCTTCCCACAGTAACCTGAACTGTCCAGTCTCAGTCTTCCCACAGTAACCTGAACTGTCTAGACTCAGTCTTCCCACAGTGACCTGAACTGTCCAGTCTCACTCTTCCCACAGTAAGCTGAACTGTCCGGACTCAGTCTTCCCACAGTAACCTGAACTGTCCCGTCTCAGTCTTCCCACAGTAACCTGAACTGTCCGGTCTCAGTCTTCCCACAGTAAGCTGAAATGTCCAGTCTCAGTCTTCCCACATTAACCTGAAACTGTATCAGTCTACCCACGGTAACCTGAACTCTCCAGTCTGTCTTCCCACAATAATCTGAACAGTCCATTCTCAGTCTCCCACCAGTAACCTGAAGGGTCCAGTCTCTGTCTTCCCTCAGTAGCCTGAACTGTCCAATCTCAGTCTTCCCACAGTAACCTAATCTGTCCAGTCCCCGTCTTCCCACAATAACCTGAACTGTCCAGTCTCTGTCTTCCCACAGTAACCAGAACTGTCCAGTCTCAGTCTTCGCGCCGTAACCTGAACTGAACTGTTTCAGTCGTCCCACAGTAACCTGATCTGTCCAGTCTCAGACTACCCACAGTAATCTGAACTGTTCAATCTCAGTCTTCCCACAGTAACCTGAACTGTCCAGTCTCAGTCTTCCCACAGTAACCTGAACTGTTCAATCTCAGTCTTCCCACAGTAACCTGAACTGTCCAGTCTCAGTCTTCCCACAGTAATCTGAACTGTTCAATCTCAGTCTTCCCACAGTAACCTGAACTGTCCAGTCTCACTCTTCCACAGTAAACTGAACTGTCCAATCTCAGTCTTCCCACAGTAACCTGAACTATCCAGTCTCATTCTTCCCACAGTAACCTGAACTGTCCAGTCTCATTCTTCCCACAGTAACCTGAACTGTCCAGTCTCAGTCTTCCCACAGTAACCTGAACTGTCCAGACTCATTCTTCCCACAGTAACCTGAACTGTCTAGACTCAGTCTTCCCACAGTGACCTGAACTGTCCAGTCTCACTCTTCCCACAGTAAGCTGAACTGTCCGGACTCAGTCTTCCCACAGTAACCTGAACTGTCCAGTCTCAGTCTTCCCACAGTAACCTGAACTGTCCAGTCTCAGTCTTCCCACAGTAACCTGAACTGTCCGGTCTCAGTCTTCCCACAGTAAGCTGAAATGTCCAGTCTCAGTCTTCCCACATTAACCTGAAACTGTATCAGTCTACCCACGGTAACCTGAACTCTCCAGTCTGTCTTCCCACAATAATCTGAACAGTCCATTCTCAGTCTCCCACCAGTAATCTGAAGGGTCCAGTCTCAGTCTTCCCACAGTAGCCTGAACTGTCCAATCTCAGTCATCCCACTGTAACCTAAACTGTCCAGTCCCCGTCTTCCCACAATAACCTGAACTGTCCAGACTCTGTCTTCCCACAGTAACCTGAACTGTCCAGTCTCAGTCTTCTCACAGTACCCTGAACTGTCCAATCTCAGTCTTCCCACAGTAACCTCAACTGTCCAGTCCCCGTCTTCCCACAATAACCTGAACTGTCCAGTCTCAGTCTTCCCACAGTAACCTGAACTGTCCAGTCTCAGTCTTCCCACAGTAACCTGAACTCTCCAGTCTGTCTTCCCACAATAATCTGAACAGTCCATTCTCAGTCTCCCACCAGTAACCTGAAGGGTCCAGTCTCAGTCTTCCCACAGTAGCCTGAACTGTCCAATCTCAGTCATCCCACTGTAACCTAAACTGTCCAGTCCCCGTCTTCCCACAGTAACCTGAACTGTCCAGTCTCTGTCTTCTCACAGTAACCTGAACTGTCCAGATTCAGTCTTCCCACAGTAACCTGAACTGTCCAGACTCAGTCTTCCCACAGTGACCTGAACTGTCCAGGTTTCCCACAGAAAGCTGAACTGCTTAGTCTCAGTCTTCCCACAGTAACCTGATCTGTCCAGTCTCAGACTTCCCACAATATTCTGAACTGTCAATTCTCAGAATTCGCGCAGTAACCTGAGCTGTCCAGTCTCAGTCTTCCCACAGTAACCTGAACTGTCCAGTCTCAGTCTTCCCACAGTAGCCTGAACTGTCCAATCTCAGTATTCCCACAGTACCCTGAACTGTCCAATCTCAGTCTTCCCACAGTAACCTCAACTGTCCAGTCCCCGACTTCCCACAATAACCTGAACTGTCCAGTCTCAGACTTCCCACAGTAATCTGAACTGTTCAATCTCAGACTTCCCACAGTAACCTGAACTGTCCAGTCTCAGTCTTCCCACAGTAACCTGAACTGTCCAATCTCACTCTTCCACAGTAAACTGAACTGTCCAATCTCAGTCTTCCCACAGTAACCTGAACTGTCCAGTCTCAGTCTTCCCACAGTAACCTGAACTGTCCAGTCTCAGTCTTCCCACAGTAACCTGAACTGTCCAATCTCAGTCTTACCACAGTAACCTGAACTGTCCAGTCTCAGTCTTCCCACAGTAACCTGAACTCTCCAGTCTGTCTTCCCACAATAATCTGAACAGTCCATTCTCAGTCTCCCACCAGTAACCTGAAGGGTCCAGTCTCAGTCTTCCCACAGTAGCCTGAACTGTCCAATCTCAGTCATCCCACTGTAACCTAAACTGTCCAGTCCCCGTCTTCCCACAGTAACCTGAACTGTCCAGTCTCTGTCTTCTCACAGTAACCTGAACTGTCCAGATTCAGTCTTCCCACAGTAACCTGAACTGTCCAGACTCAGTCTTCCCACAGTAACCTGAACTGTGTAGACTCAGTCTTCCCACAGTGACCTGAACTGTCCAGGTTTCCCACAGAAAGCTGAACTGCCTAGTCTCAGTCTTCCCACAGTAACCTGATCTGTCCAGTCTCAGACTTCCCACAATATTCTGAACTGTCAATTCTCAGAATTCGCGCAGTAACCTGAGCTGTCCAGTCTCAGTCTTCCCACAGTAACCTGAACTCTGCAGTCTCAGTCTTCCCACAGGAACCTGAACTATCCAGTCTCAGTCTTCCCACAGTAACCTGAACTGTCCAGTCTCAGTCTTCCCACAGTAGCCTGAACTGTCCAATCTCAGTATTCCCACAGTACCCTGAACTGTCCAATCTCAGTCTTCCCACAGTAACCTCAACTGTCCAGTCCCCGACTTCCCACAATAACCTGAACTGTCCAGTCTCAGACTTCCCACAGTAATCTGAACTGTTCAATCTCAGACTTCCCACAGTAACCTGAACTGTCCAGTCTCAGTCTTCCCACAGTAACCTGAACTGTCCAATCTCACTCTTCCACAGTAAACTGAACTGTCCAATCTCAGTCTTCCCACAGTAACCTGAACTGTCCAATCTCAGTCTTACCACAGTAACCTGAACTGTCCAGTCTCAGTCTTCCCACAGTAACCTGAACTGTCCAGTCTCAGTTTTCCCACAGTAAGCTGAAATGACCAGTCTCAGTCTTCCCACATTAACCTGAAACTGTATCAGTCTACCCACGGTAACCCGAACTCTCCAGTCTGTCTTCCCACAATAATCTGAACAGTCCATTCTCAGTCTCCCACCAGTAACCTGAAGGGTCCAGTCTCAGTCTTCCCACAGTAGCCTGAACTGACCAGTCTCAGTCTTCTCACAGTAACCTGAACTGTCCAGACTCAGTCTTCCCACAGTGACCTGAACTGTCCAGTCTCAGTCTTCCCACAGTAACCTGAACTGTCCAGTCTCCGTCTTCCCACAGTAACCTGAACTGTCCAGACTCAGTCTTCCCACAGTAACCTGAACTGTCCAGTCTCAGTCTTCCCACAGTAACCTGAACTATCCAGTCTTACTACAGAATCCTAAACTGTCCAGTCTCAGTCTTCCCACAGTAACCTGAACTCTGCAGTCTCAGTCTTCCCACATGAACCTGAACTGTCCAGTCTCAGTCTTCCAACCGTAACCTGAACTGTCCAGTCTCTGTCTTCCCACAGTAACCTGAACTCTCCAGACTCAGTCTTCCCACAGTAACCTGAACTGTCCAGTCTCAGTCTTCCCACAGTAACCTGAACTATCCAGTCTTACTACAGAATCCTAAACTGTCCAGTCTCAGTATTCCCACAGTAACCTGAACTCTGCAGTCTCAGTCTTCCCAGAGGAACCTGAACTGTCCAGTCTCAGTCTTCCCACAGTAACCTGAACTGTCCAGTCTCAGTCTTCCCACAGTAACCTGAACTGTCCAGTCTCAATCTTCCCACAGTAACCTGAACTATCCAGTCTCAGTCTTCCCACAGTAACCTGAACTGTCCAGTCTCAGTCTTCCCACAGTAGCCTGAACTGTCCAATCTCAGTATTCCCACAATATCCTGAACTGTCCAGTCTCAGTCTTCCCACAGTAACCTGAACTGTCCAGTCTCAGTCTTCCCACAGTAACCTGAACTCTCCAGTCTGTCTTCCCACAATAATCTGAACAGTCCATTCTCAGTCTCCCACCAGTAACCTGAAGGGTCCAGTCTCAGTCTTCCCACAGTAGCCTGAACTGACCAATCTCAGTCTTCCCACAGTAACCTAAACTGTCCAGTCCCCGTCTTCCCACAATAACCTGAACTGTCCAGTCTCTGTCTTCCCACAGTAACCTGAACAGTCCAGTCTCAGTCTTCGCGCCGTAACCTGAACTGAACTGTTTCAGTCTTCCCACAGTAACCTGAACTGTCCAGTCTCAGTCTTCCCACAGTAACCTGAACTGTTCAATCTCACTCTTCCACAGTAAACTGAACTGTCCAATCTCAGTCTTCCCACAGTAACCTGAACTGTCTAGACTCAGTCTTCCCACAGTGACCTGAACTGTCCAGTCTCACTCTTCCCACAGTAAGCTGAACTGTCCAGACTCAGTCTTCCCACAGTAACCTGAACTGTCCAGTCTCAGTCTTCCCACAATAACCTAAACTGTCGAGTCCCCGTCTTCCCACCATAACCTGAACAGTCCAGTCTCTGTCTTCCCACAGTAACCTGAACTGTCCAGTCTCAGTCTTCTCACAGTAACCTGAACTGTCCAGATTCATCTTCCCACAGTGACCTGAACTGTCCAGTCTCAGTCTTCCCACAGTAACCTGAACTGTCCAGTCTTAGTCTTCCCACAGTAACCTCAACTGTCCAGTCCCCGTCTTCCCACAATAACCTGAACTGTCCAGTCTCAGTCTTCCCACAGTAACCTGAACTGTCCAGTCTCAGTCTTCCCACAGTAACCTGAACTGTCCAGTCTCAATCTTCCCACAGTAACCTGAACTATCCAGTCTCAGTCTTCCCACAGTAACCTGAACTGTCCAGTCTCAGTCTTCCCACAGTAGCCTGAACTGTCCAATCTCAGTATTCCCACAATATCCTGAACTGTCCAGTCTCAGTCTTCGCGCCGTAACCTGAACTGAACTGTTTCAGTCGTCCCACAGTAACCTGAACTGTCCAGTCTCAGTCTTCCCACAGTAACCTGAACTGTCCAGTCTCAGTCTTCCCTCAATAAACTGAACTGTCCAGTCTCAGTCTTCCCACAGTAACCTGAACTGTCCAGTCTCAGTCTTCCCATAGTAACCTGAACTGTCCAATCTCAGTCTTTCCACAGTAACCTGAACTGTCCAGTGTCAGTCTTCCCAGAGTAACCTGAACTGTCCAGTCCCAGTTGTCCCACAGTAACCTGAACTGTCCTGACTTCCCACAGTAACCTGAACTGTCCAATCTCCGTCTTCCCTCAGTAACCTGAACTGTCCAATCTCAGTCTTCCCACAGTAACCTGAACTGTCCAATCTCCGTCTTCCCACAGTAACCTGAACTGTCCAATCTCAGTCTTCCCACAGCAACCGGAACTGTCCAGCCTTCACACTATAACCTGAACTGCCCAGTCTTCCCACAGTAATCTGAACTATACAGTCTTCCCACAGAAAGCTAAACTGCCCTGTCTCAGTCTTCCCACAGTGTCCTGAACTGTCCAGGCTTCCCACAGAAAGCTGAAATTCCTAGTCTCAGTCTTCCCACAGTAACCTGATCAGTCCAGTCTCAGACCTCCCACAATAATCTCAACTGTCAATTCTCAGATTTCGCGCAGTAACCTGAGCTGTCCAGTCTCAGTCTTCCCACAGTAACCTGAACTGTCCAGTCTCAGTCTTCCCACAGTAACCTGAACTGTCCAGTCTCAGTCTTCCCACAGTGACCTGAACTGTCCAGGCTTCCCACAGAAAGCTGAACTGCCTAGTCTCAGTCTTCCCACAGTAGCCTGAACTGTCCAGTCTCAGTCTTCCCACAGTAACCTGAACTTTCCAGTCTCAGTCTTCCCACAGTAACCTGAACTGTCCAGTCTCAGTCTTCCCACAGTAACCTGAACTGTCCAATCTCAGTCTTCCCACAGTACCCTGAACTGTCCAGTCTCAGTCTTCCCACAGTAACCTGAACTGTCCAATCTCAGTCTTCCCACAGTACCCTGAACTGTCCAATCTCAGTCTTCCCACAGTAACCTCAACTGACCAGTCCCCGTCTTCCCACAATAACCTGAACTGTCCAGTCTCAGTCTTCCCACAGTAACCTGAATTGTCCAGTCTCAGTCTTCCCACAGTAACCTGAACTCTGCAGTCTCAGTCTTCCCACAGGAACCTGAACTGTCCAGTCTCAGTCTTCCAACCGTAACCTGAACTGTCCAGTCTCAGTCTTCCCACAGTAACCTGAACTGTCAATTCTCAGACTTCGCGCAGTAACCTGAACTGTCCAGTTTCAGTCTACGCACAGTAACCTGAACTGTCCAATCTCACTCTTCCACAGTAAACTGAACTGTCCAATCTCAGTCTTCCCACAGTAACCTGAACTGTCCAATCTCAGTCTTCCCACAGTAACCTGAACTGTCCAGTCTCAGTCTTCCCACAGTAACCTGAACTGTCCAGTCTCAGTCTACCCATAGTAACCTGAAGTCCCCAGTCTTAGACTTCCCACAGTAAACTGAACTGTCCAATCTCAGTCTTCCCACAGTAACCTGAACTGTCCAATCTCAGTCTTACCACAGTAACCTGAACTGTCCAGTCTCAGTCTTCCCACAGTAACCTGAACTGTCCAGTCTCAGTCTTCCCACAGTAAGCTGAAATGACCAGTCTCAGTCTTCCCACATTAACCTGAAACTGCATCAGTCTACCCACGGTAACCCGAACTCTCCAGTCTGTCTTCCCACAATAATCTGAACAGTCCATTCTCAGTCTCCCACCAGTAACCTGAAGAGTCCAGTCTCAGTCTTCCCACAGTAGCCTGAACTGTCCAATCTCAGTCTTCCCACAGTAACCTAAACTGTCCAGTCTCAGTCTTCCCACAGTAACCTGAACTGTCCAGTCTCAGTCTTCTCACAGTAACCTGAACTGTCCAGACTCAGTCTTCCCACAGTGACCTGAACTGTCCAGTCTCAGTCTTCCCACAGTAACCTGAACTGTCCAGACTCAGTCTTCCCACAGTAACCTGAACTGTCCAGTCTCAGTCTTCCCACAGTAACCTGAACTATCCAGTCTTACTACAGAATCCTAAACTGTCCAGTCTCAGTCTTCCCACAGTAACCTGAACTCTGCAGTCTCAGTCTTCCCACAGGAACCTGAACGGTCCAGTCTCAGTCTTCCAACCGTAACCTGAACTGTCCAGTCTCAGTCTTCCCACAGTAACCTGAACTCTCCAGTCTCAGTCTTCCCACAGTAACCTGAACTATCCAGTCTTACTACAGAATCCTAAACTGTCCAGTCTCAGTCTTCCCACAGTAACCTGAACTGTCCAGTCTCAGTCTTCCCACAGTAACCTGAACTGTCCAATCTCAGTCTTCCCACAGTAACCTGAACTATCCAGTTTCATTCTTCCCACAGTAACCTGAACTGTCCAGTCTCATTCTTCCCACAGTAACCTGAACTGTCCAGTCTCAGTCTTCCCACAGTAACCTGAACTGTCTAGACTCAGTCTTCCCACAGTGACCTGAACTGTCCAGTCTCACTCTTCCCACAGTAAGCTGAACTGTCCGGACTCAGTCTTCCCACAGTAACCTGAACTGTCCCGTCTCAGTCTTCCCACAGTAACCTGAACTGTCCGGTCTCAGTCTTCCCACAGTAAGCTGAAATGTCCAGTCTCAGTCTTCCCACATTAACCTGAAACTGTATCAGTCTACCCACGGTAACCTGAACTCTCCAGTCTGTCTTCCCACAATAATCTGAACAGTCCATTCTCAGTCTCCCACCAGTAACCTGAAGGGTCCAGTCTCAGTCTTCCCTCAGTAGCCTGAACTGTCCAATCTCAGTCTTCCCACAGTAACCTGAACTGTCCAGTCCCCGTCTTCCCACAATAACCTGAACTGTCCAGTGTCTGTCTTCCCACAGTAACCTGAACTGTCCAGTCTCAGTCTTCCCACAGTAACCTGAACTGTCCAATCTCACTCTTCCACAGTAAACTGAACTGTCCAATCTCAGTCTTCCCACAGTAACCTGAACTGTCCAGTCTCAGTCTTCTCACAGTAACCTGAACTGTCCAGAGTCAGTCTTCCCACAGTGACCTGAACTGTCCAGTCTCAGTCTTCCCACAGTAACCTGAACTGTCCAATCTCACTCTTCCACAGTAAACTGAACTGTCCAATCTCAGTCTTCCCACAGTAACCTGAACTGTCCAGTCTCAGTCTTCTCACAGTAACCTGAACTGTCCAATCTCACCCTTCCACAGTAAACTGAACTGTCCAATCTCAGTCTTCCCACAGTAACCTGAACTGTCCAATCTCAGTCTTACCACAGTAACCTGAACTGTCCAGTCTCAGCCTTCCCACAGTAACCCGAACTCTCCAGTCTGTCTTCCCACAATAATCTGAACAGTCCATTCTCAGTCTCCCACCAGTAACCTGAAGAGTCCAGTCTCAGTCTTCCCACAGTAGCCTGAACTGTCCAATCTCAGTCTTCCCACAGTAACCTAAACTGTCCAGTCTCAGTCTTCTCACAGTAACCTGAACTGTCCAGTCTCAGTCTTCTCACAGTAACCTGAACTGTCCAGACTCAGTCTTCCCACAGTGACCTGAACTGTCCAGTCTCAGTCTTCCCACAGTGACCTGAACTGTCCAATCTCAGTCTTCCCACAGTAACCTGAAGTCTGCAGTCTCAGTCTTCCCACAGGAACCTGAACGGTCCAGTCTCAGTCTTCCAACCGTAACCTGAACTGTCCAGTCTCAGTCTTCCCACAGTAACCTGAACTATCCAGTCTTACTACAGAATCCTAAACTGTCCAGTCTCAGTCTTCCCACAGTAACCTGAACTCTGCAGTCTCAGTCTTCCCACAGGAACCTGAACTGTCCAGTCTCAGTCTTCCAACCGTAACCTGAACTGTCCAGTCTCAGTCTTCCCACTGTAACCTGAACTGTCCAGTCTCATTCTTCCCATAGTAACCTGAAGTCCCCAGTCTTAGTCTTCCCACAGTAAACTGAACTGTCCAGTCTCAGTCTTCCCACAATAATCTGAACTGTCAATTCTCAGACTTTGCGCAATAACCTGAACTGTCCAGTCTGTCTTCCCACAATAATCTGAACAGTCCATTCTCAGTCTCCCACCAGTAACCTGAAGGGTCCAGTCTCAGTCTTCCCACAGTAGCCTGAACTGACCAATCTCAGTCTTCCCACAGTAACCTAATCTGTCCAGTCCCCGTCTTCCCACAATAACCTGAACTGTCCAGTCTCTGTCTTCCCACAGTAACCAGAACTGTCCAGTCTCAGTCTTCGCGCCGTAACCTGAACTGAACTGTTTCAGTCGTCCCACAGTAACCTGATCTGTCCAGTCTCAGACTACCCACAGTAATCTGAACTGTTCAATCTCAGTCTTCCCACAGTAACCTGAACTGTCCAGTCTCAGTCTTCCCACAGTAACCTGAACTGTTCAATCTCAGTCTTCCCACAGTAACCTGAACTGTCCAGTCTCAGTCTTCCCACAGTAATCTGAACTGTTCAATCTCAGTCTTCCCACAGTAACCTGAACTGTCCAGTCTCACTCTTCCACAGTAAACTGAACTGTCCAATCTCAGTCTTCCCACAGTAACCTGAACTATCCAGTCTCATTCTTCCCACAGTAACCTGAACTGTCCAGTCTCATTCTTCCCACAGTAACCTGAACTGTCCAGTCTCAGTCTTCCCACAGTAACCTGAACTGTCCAGACTCATTCTTCCCACAGTAACCTGAACTGTCTAGACTCAGTCTTCCCACAGTGACCTGAACTGTCCAGTCTCACTCTTCCCACAGTAAGCTGAACTGTCCGGACTCAGTCTTCCCACAGTAACCTGAACTGTCCAGTCTCAGTCTTCCCACAGTAACCTGAACTGTCCAGTCTCAGTCTTCCCACAGTAACCTGAACTGTCCGGTCTCAGTCTTCCCACAGTAAGCTGAAATGTCCAGTCTCAGTCTTCCCACATTAACCTGAAACTGTATCAGTCTACCCACGGTAACCTGAACTCTCCAGTCTGTCTTCCCACAATAATCTGAACAGTCCATTCTCAGTCTCCCACCAGTAATCTGAAGGGTCCAGTCTCAGTCTTCCCACAGTAGCCTGAACTGTCCAATCTCAGTCATCCCACTGTAACCTAAACTGTCCAGTCCCCGTCTTCCCACAATAACCTGAACTGTCCAGACTCTGTCTTCCCACAGTAACCTGAACTGTCCAGTCTCAGTCTTCTCACAGTACCCTGAACTGTCCAATCTCAGTCTTCCCACAGTAACCTCAACTGTCCAGTCCCCGTCTTCCCACAATAACCTGAACTGTCCAGTCTCAGTCTTCCCACAGTAACCTGAACTGTCCAGTCTCAGTCTTCCCACAGTAACCTGAACTCTCCAGTCTGTCTTCCCACAATAATCTGAACAGTCCATTCTCAGTCTCCCACCAGTAACCTGAAGGGTCCAGTCTCAGTCTTCCCACAGTAGCCTGAACTGTCCAATCTCAGTCATCCCACTGTAACCTAAACTGTCCAGTCCCCGTCTTCCCACAGTAACCTGAACTGTCCAGTCTCTGTCTTCTCACAGTAACCTGAACTGTCCAGATTCAGTCTTCCCACAGTAACCTGAACTGTCCAGACTCAGTCTTCCCACAGTAACCTGAACTGTGTAGACTCAGTCTTCCCACAGTGACCTGAACTGTCCAGGTTTCCCACAGAAAGCTGAACTGCCTAGTCTCAGTCTTCCCACAGTAACCTGATCTGTCCAGTCTCAGACTTCCCACAATATTCTGAACTGTCAATTCTCAGAATTCGCGCAGTAACCTGAGCTGTCCAGTCTCAGTCTTCCCACAGTAGCCTGAACTGTCCAGTCTCAGTCTTCCCTCAGTAACCTGAACTGTCCAGTCTCAGTCTTCCCACAGTAACCTCAACTGTCCAGTCCCCGTCTTCCCACAATAACCTGAACTGTCCCGTCTCAGTCTTCCCACAGTAACCTGAACTGTACAGTCTCAGTCTTCCCACAGTAACCTGAACTCTCCAGTCGGTCTTCCCACAATAATCTGAACAGTCCATTCTCAGTCTCCCACCAGTAACCTGAAGGGTCCAGTCTCAGTCTTCCCACAGTAGCCTGAACTGTCCAATCTCAGTCTTCCCACAGTAACCTGAACTGTCCAGTCCCCATCTTCCCACAATAACCTGAACTGTCCAGTCCCCGTCTTCCCACAATAAACGGAACTGTCCAGTGTCTGTCTTCCCACAGTAACCTGAACTGTCCAGTCTCAGTCTTCTCACAGTAACCTGAACTGTCCAGAGTCAGTCTTCCCACAGTGACCTGAACTTTCCAGTCTCAGTCTTCCCACAGTAGCCTGAACTGTCCAATCTCAGTCTTCCCACAGTACCCTGAACTGTCCGATCTCAGTCTTCCCACAGTAACCTCAACTGTCCAGTCCCCGTCTTCCCACAATAACCTGAACTGTCCAGTCTCAGTCTTCCCACAGTAACCTGAACTGTCCAGTCTCAGTCTTCCCACAGTAACCTGAACTCTCCAGTCTGTCTTCCCACAATAATCTGAACTGTCCATTCTCAGTCTCCCACCAGTAACCTGAAGGGTCCAGTCTCAGTCTTCCCACAGTAGCCTGAACTGTCCAGTCTCAGTCATCCCACTGTAACCTAAACTGTCCAGTCCCCGTCTTCCCACAGTAACCTAAACTGTCCAGTCTCCGTCTTCCCACAGTGACCTGAACTGTCCAGGTTTCCCACAGAAAGCTGAACTGCCTAGTCTCAGTCTTCCCACAGTAACCTGATCTGTCCAGTCTCAGACTTCCCACAATATTCTGAACTGTCAATTCTCAGAATTCGCGCAGTAACCTGAACTGTCCAGTCTCAGTCTTCCCACAGTAACCTGAACTGTCCAGTCTCAGTCTTCCCACAGTAGCCTGAACTGTCCAGTCTCAGTCTTCCCACAGTAACCTGAACTCTCCAGTCGGTCTTCCCACAATAATCTGAACAGTCCATTCTCAGTCTCCCACCAGTAACCTGAAGGGTCCAGTCTCAGTCTTCCCACAGTAGCCTGAACTGTCCAATCTCAGTCTTCCCACAATAACCTGAACTGTCCAGTGTCTGTCTTCCCACAGTAACCTGAACTGTCCAGTCTCAGTCTTCTCACAGTAACCTGAACTGTCCAGAGTCAGTCTTCCCACAGTGACCTGAACTGTCCAGTCTCAGTCTTCCCACAGTAACCTGAACTGTCCAGACTCAGTCTTCCCACAGTAACCTGAACTGTCTAGACTCAGTCTTCCCACAGTGACCTGAACTGTCCAGTCTCACTCTTCCCACAGTAACCTGAACTGTCCAGACTCAGTCTTCCCACAGTAACCTGAACTGTCCAGTCTCAGTCTTCCCACAGTAACCTGAACTATCCAGTCTTACTACAGAATCCTAAACTGTCCAGTCTCAGTCTTCCCACAGTAACCTGAACTGTCCAGACTCAGTCTTCCCACAGTGACCTGAACTGTCCAGTCTCAGTCTTCCCACAGTAACCTGAACTGTCCAGTCTCAGTCTTCTCACAGTAACCTGAACTGTCCAGACTCAGTCTTCCCACAGTGACCTGAACTGTCCAGTCTCAGTCTTCCCACAGTGACCTGAACTGTCCAATCTCAGTCTTCCCACAGTAACCTGAACTCTGCAGTCTCAGTCTTCCCACAGGAACCTGAACTGTCCAGTCTCAGTCTTCCCACAGTAACCTGAACTGTCCAGTCTCAGTCTTCCCACAGTAACCTGAACTATCCAGTCTCAGTCTTCCCACAGTAACCTGAACTGTCCAGTCTCAGTCTTCCCACAGTAACCTGAACTATCCAGTCTTACTACAGAATCCTAAACTGTCCAGTCTCAGTCTTCCCACAGTAACCTGAACTCTGCAGTCTCAGTCTTCCCACAGGAACCTGAACTGTCCAGTCTCAGTCTTCCAACCGTAACCTGAACTGTCCAGTCTCAGTCTTCCCACAGTAACCTGAACTATCCAGTCTTACTACAGAATCCTAAACTGTCCAGTCTCAGTCTTCCCACAGTAACCTGAACTCTGCAGTCTCAGTCTTCCCACAGTAAACTGAACTGTCCAGTCTCAGTCTTCCCACAATAATCTGAACTGTCAATTCTCAGACTTTGCGCAGTAACCTGAACTGTCCAGTCTGTCTTCCCACAATAATCTGAACAGTCCATTCTCAGTCTCCCACCAGTAACCTGAAGGGTCCAGTCTCAGTCTTCCCACAGTAGCCTGAACTGACCAATCTCAGTCTTCCCACAGTAACCTAATCTGTCCAGTCCCCGTCTTCCCACAATAACCTGAACTGTCCAGTCTCTGTCTTCCCACAGTAACCAGAACTGTCCAGTCTCAGTCTTCGCGCCGTAACCTGAACTGAACTGTTTCAGTCGTCCCACAGTAACCTGATCTGTCCAGTCTCAGACTACCCACAGTAATCTGAACTGTTCAATCTCAGTCTTCCCACAGTAACCTGAACTGTCCAGTCTCATTCTTCCCACAGTAACCTGAACTGTCCAGTCTCAGTCTTCCCACAGTAACCTGAACTGTCCAGACTCATTCTTCCCACAGTAACCTGAACTGTCTAGACTCAGTCTTCCCACAGTGACCTGAACTGTCCAGTCTCACTCTTCCCACAGTAAGCTGAACTGTCCGGACTCAGTCTTCCCACAGTAACCTGAACTGTCCAGTCTCAGTCTTCCCACAGTAACCTGAACTGTCCAGTCTCAGTCTTCCCACAGTAACCTGAACTGTCCGGTCTCAGTCTTCCCACAGTAAGCTGAAATGTCCAGTCTCAGTCTTCCCACATTAACCTGAAACTGTATCAGTCTACCCACGGTAACCTGAACTCTCCAGTCTGTCTTCCCACAATAATCTGAACAGTCCATTCTCAGTCTCCCACCAGTAACCTGAAGGGTCCAGTCTCAGTCTTTCCACAGTAACCTAAACTGTCCAGTCCCCGTCTTCCCACAATAACCTGAACTGTCCAGACTCTGTCTTCCCACAGTAACCTGAACTGTCCAGTCTCAGTCTTCTCACAGTAACCTGAACTGTCCAGACTCAGTCTTCCCACAGTGACCTGAACTGTCCAGTCTCAGTCTTCCCACAGTAACCTGAACTGTCCAGTCTCAGTCTTTTCACAGTATCCTGAACTGTCCAGTCTCACTCTTCCCACAGTAACCTGAACTGTCCAGACGTAGTCTTCCCACAGTAACCTGAACTGTCCAGTCTCAGTCTTCCCACAGTAACCTGAACTGTCCAGTCTCAGTCTTCCCACAGCAATCTGAATTGTCCTATCTCAGTCTTTCCACAGTAACCTGAACTGTCCAGTGTCAGTCTTCCCAGAGTAACCTGAACTGTCCAGTCCCAGTTGTCCCACAGTAACCCGAACTGTCCTGACTTCCCACAGTAACCTGAACTGTCCAATCTCCGTCTTCCCACAGTAACCCGAACTGTCCAATCTCAGTCTTCCCACAGCAACCGGAACTGTCCAGCCTTCACACTGTAACCTGAACTGCCCAGTCTTCCCACAGTAATCTGAACTATGCAGTCTTCCCACAGAAAGCTAAACTGCCCTGTCTCAGTCTTCCCACAGTGACCTGAACTGTCCAGGCTTCCCACAGAAAGCTGAACTGCCTAGTCTCAGTCTTCCCACAGTAACCTGATCTGTCCAGTCTCAGACTTCCCACAATAATCTGAACTGTCAATTCTCAGAATTCGCGCAGTAACCTGAACTGTCCAGTCTCAGTCTTCCCACAGTACCCTGAACTGTCCAGTCTCAGTCTTCCCACAGTAACCTGAACTTTCCAGTCTCAGTCTTCCCACAGTAGCCTGAACTGTCCATTCTCAGTCTCCCACCAGTAACCTGAAGGGTCCAGTCTCAGTCTTCCCACAGTAGCCTGAACTGACCAATCTCAGTCTTCCCACAGTAACCTAATCTGTCCAGTCCCCGTCTTCCCACAATAACCTGAACTGTCCAGTCTCTGTCTTCCCACAGTAACCAGAACTGTCCAGTCTCAGTCTTCGCGCCGTAACCTGAACTGAACTGTTTCAGTCGTCCCACAGTAACCTGATCTGTCCAGTCTCAGACTACCCACAGTAATCTGAACTGTTCAATCTCAGTCTTCCCACAGTAACCTGAACTGTCCAGTCTCATTCTTCCCACAGTAACCTGAACTGTCCAGTCTCAGTCTTCCCACAGTAACCTGAACTGTCCAGACTCATTCTTCCCACAGTAACCTGAACTGTCTAGACTCAGTCTTCCCACAGTGACCTGAACTGTCCAGTCTCACTCTTCCCACAGTAAGCTGAACTGTCCGGACTCAGTCTTCCCACAGTAACCTGAACTGTCCAGTCTCAGTCTTCCCACAGTAACCTGAACTGTCCAGTCTCAGTCTTCCCACAGTAACCTGAACTGTCCGGTCTCAGTCTTCCCACAGTAAGCTGAAATGTCCAGTCTCAGTCTTCCCACATTAACCTGAAACTGTATCAGTCTACCCACGGTAACCTGAACTCTCCAGTCTGTCTTCCCACAATAATCTGAACAGTCCATTCTCAGTCTCCCACCAGTAACCTGAAGGGTCCAGTCTCAGTCTTCCCACAGTAGCCTGAACTGTCCAATCTCAGTCTTTCCACAGTAACCTAAACTGTCCAGTCCCCGTCTTCCCACAATAACCTGAACTGTCCAGACTCTGTCTTCCCACACTAACCTGAACTGTCCAGTCTCAGTCTTCTCACAGTAACCTGAACTGTCCAGTCTCAGTCTTCCCACAGTAACCTGAACTGTCCAGTCTCAGTCTTTTCACAGTATCCTGAACTGTCCAGTCTCACTCTTCCCACAGTAACCTGAACTGTCCAGACGTAGTCTTCCCACAGTAACCTGAACTGTCCAGTCTCAGTCTTCCCACAGTAACCTGAACTGTCCAGTCTCATTCTTCCCACAGTAACCTGAACTGTCCAGTCTCAGTCTTCCCACAGTAACCTGAACTGTCCAGACTCATTCTTCCCACAGTAACCTGAACTGTCTAGACTCAGTCTTCCCACAGTGACCTGAACTGTCCAGTCTCACTCTTCCCACAGTAAGCTGAACTGTCCGGACTCAGTCTTCCCACAGTAACCTGAACTGTCCAGTCTCAGTCTTCCCACAGTAACCTGAACTGTCCAGTCTCAGTCTTCCCACAGTAACCTGAACTGTCCGGTCTCAGTCTTCCCACAGTAAGCTGAAATGTCCAGTCTCAGTCTTCCCACATTAACCTGAAACTGTATCAGTCTACCCACGGTAACCTGAACTCTCCAGTCTGTCTTCCCACAGTAATCTGAACAGTCCATTCTCAGTCTCCCACCAGTAACCTGAAGGGTCCAGTCTCAGTCTTCCCACAGTAGCCTGAACTGTCCAATCTCAGTCTTTCCACAGTAACCTAAACTGTCCAGTCCCCGTCTTCCCACAATAACCTGAACTGTCCAGACTCTGTCTTCCCACAGTAACCTGAACTGTCCAGTCTCAGTCTTCTCACAGTAACCTGAACTGTCCAGACTCAGTCTTCCCACAGTGACCTGAACTGTCCAGTCTCAGTCTTCCCACAGTAACCTGAACTGTCCAGTCTCAGTCTTTTCACAGTATCCTGAACTGTCCAGTCTCACTCTTCCCACAGTAACCTGAACTGTCCAGACGTAGTCTTCCCACAGTAACCTGAACTGTCCAGTCTCAGTCTTCCCACAGTAACCTGAACTGTCCAGTCTCAGTCTTCCCACAGCAATCTGAATTGTCCAATCTCAGTCTTTCCACAGTAACCTGAACTGTCCAGTGTCAGTCTTCCCAGAGTAACCTGAACTGTCCAGTCCCAGTTGTCCCACAGTCACCTGAACTGTCCTGACTTCCCACAGTAACCTGAACTGTCCAATCTCCGTCTTCCCACAGTAACCTGAACTGTCCAATCTCAGTCTTCCCACAGCAACCGGAACTGTCCAGCCTTCACACTGTAACCTGAACTGCCCAGTCTTCCCACAGTAATCTGAACTATGCAGTCTTCCCAGAGAAAGCTAAACTGCCCTGTCTCAGTCTTCCCACAGTGACCTGAACTGTCCAGGCTTCCCACAGAAAGCTGAACTGCCTAGTCTCAGTCTTCCCACAGTAACCTGATCTGTCCAGTCTCAGACTTCCCCCAATAATCTGAACTGTCAATTCTCAGAATTCGCGCAGTAACCTGAACTGTCCAGTCTCAGTCTTCCCACAGTACCCTGAACTGTCCAGTCTCAGTCTTCCCACAGTAACCTGAACTTTCCAGTCTCAGTCTTCCCACAGTAGCCTGAACTGTCCAATCTCAGTCTTCCCACAGTACCCTGAACTGTCCAATCTCAGTCTTCCCACAGTAACCTCAACTGTCCAGTCCCCGTCTTCCCACAATAACCTGAACTGTCCAGTCTCAGTCTTCCCACAGTAACCTGAACTGTCCAGTCTCAGTCTTCCCACAGTAACCTGATCTCTCCAGTCTGTCTTCCCACAATAATCTGAACAGTCCATTCTCAGTCTCCCACCAGTAACCTGAAGGGTCCAGTCTCAGTCTTCCCACAGTAGCCTGAACTGTCCAATCTCAGTCATCCCACTGTAACCTAAACTGTCCAGTCCCCGTCTTCCCACAGTAACCTGAACTGTCCAGTCTCTGTCTTCTCACAGTAACCTGAACTGTCCAGATTCAGTCTTCTCACAGTAACCTGAACTGTCCAGTCTCAGTCTTCCCACAGTGACCTGAACTGTCCAGGTTTCCCACAGAAACCTGAACTGCCTAGTCTCAGTCTTCCCACAGTAACCTGAACTGTCCAGTCTCAGTCTTCGCACAGTGACCTGAACTGTCCAGGTTTCCCACAGAAAGCAGAACTGCCTAGTCTCAGTCTTCCCACAGTAACCTGATCTGTCCAGTCCCCGTCTTCCCACAATAACCTGAACTGTCCAGTCTCAGTCTTCTCACAGTAACCTGAACTGTCCAGAGTCAGTCTTCCCACAATAACCTGAACTGTCCAGTCTCAGTCTTCTCACAGTAACCTGAACTGTCCAGTCCCCGTCTTCCCACAATAACCTGAACTGTCCAGTCTCAGTCTTCTCACAGTAACCTGAACTGTCCAGAGTCAGTCTTCCCACAGTGACCTGAAATGTCCAGTCTCAGTCTTCCCACATTAACCTGAAACTGTATCAGTCTACCCATGGTAACCTGAACTCTCCAGTCTGTCTTCCCACAATAATCTGAACAGTCCATTCTCAGTCTCCCACCAGTAACCTGAAGGGTCCAGTCTCAGTCTGCCCACAGTAGCCTGAACTGTCCAGTCTCAGTCTTCCCACAGTAACCTCAACTGTCCAGTCCCCGTCTTCCCACAATAACCTGAACTGTCCCGTCTCAGTCTTCCCACAGTAACCTGAACTGTCCAGTCTCAGTCTTCCCACATTGACCTGAACTCTCCAGTCGGTCTTCCCACAATAATCTGAACTGTCCAGTCTCAGTCTTCCCACAGTAACCTGAACTGTCCAGTCTCAGTTTTCCCAGAAGAACCTGAACTATCCAGTCTTACTACAGAATCCTAAACTGTCCAGTCTCAGTCTTCCCACAGTAATCTGAACTGTTCAATCTCAGTCTTCCCACAGTAACCTGAACTGTCAGTCTCAGT
The DNA here is from genome assembly GCF_030144855.1 of Hypanus sabinus. Lineage (NCBI taxonomy): Eukaryota > Metazoa > Chordata > Chondrichthyes > Myliobatiformes > Dasyatidae > Hypanus > Hypanus sabinus. The sequence continues at coordinate 63,610,187 of NC_082718.1, read as the reverse complement.
CTTCCCACAGTAACCTGAACTGTTCAATCTCACTCTTCCACAGTAACCTGAACTGTCCAGTCTCAGTCTTCCCACAGTAGCCTGAACTGTCCAATCTCAGTCTTTCCACAGTAACCTAAACTGTCCAGTCCCCGTCTTCCCACAGTAACCTGAACTGTCCAGTCTCAGTCTTCTCACAGTAACCTGAACTGTCCAGACTCAGTCTTCCCACAGTGACCTGAACTGTCCAGTCTCAGTCTTCTCACAGTATCCTGAACTGTCCAGTCTCAGTCTTCCCACAGTAACCTGAACTGTCCAGTCTCAGTCTTCCCACAGTAAACTGAACTCTCCAGTCTTACTCCAGAATCCTAAATTGTCCAGTCTCAGTCTTCCCACAGTAACCTGAACTGTCCAGTCTCAGTCTTCCCACAGTAACCTGAACTGTCCAGTGTCAGTCTTCCCAGAGTAACCTGAACTGTCCAGTCCCAGTTGTCCCACAGTAACCTGAACTGTCCTGACTTCCCACAGTAACCTGAACTGTCCAATCTCCGTCTTCCCACAGTAACCTGAACTGTCCAGTCTCAGTCTTCCCACAGTAACCTCAACTGTCCAGTCCCCGTCTTCCCACAATAACCTGAACTGTCCCGTCTCAGTCTTCCCACAGTAACCTGAACTGTCCAGTCTCAGTCTTCCCACAGTAACCTGAACTCTCCAGTCGGTCTTCCCACAATAATCTGAACTGTCCAGTCTCAGTCTTCCCACAGTAACCTAAACTGTCCAGTCTCAGTCTTCCCACAGTAACCTGATCTGTCCAGTCTCAGACTTCCCACAATAATCTGAACTGTCAATTCTCAGAATTCGCGCAGTAACCTGAACTGTCCAGTCTCAGTCTTCCCACAGTACCCTGAACTGTCCAGTCTCAGTCTTCCCACAGTAACCTGAACTTTCCAGTCTCAGTCTTCCCACAGTAGCCTGAACTGTCCATTCTCAGTCTCCCACCAGTAACCTGAAGGGTCCAGTCTCAGTCTTCCCACAGTAGCCTGAACTGACCAATCTCAGTCTTCCCACAGTAACCTAATCTGTCCAGTCCCCGTCTTCCCACAATAACCTGAACTGTCCAGTCTCTGTCTTCCCACAGTAACCAGAACTGTCCAGTCTCAGTCTTCGCGCCGTAACCTGAACTGAACTGTTTCAGTCGTCCCACAGTAACCTGATCTGTCCAGTCTCAGTCTTCCCACAGTAACCTGAACTGTCTAGACTCAGTCTTCCCACAGTGACCTGAACTGTCCAGTCTCACTCTTCCCACAGTAAGCTGAACTGTCCGGACTCAGTCTTCCCACAGTAACCTGAACTGTCCAGTCTCAGTCTTCCCACAGTAACCTGAACTGTCCAGTCTCAGTCTTCCCACAGTAACCTGAACTGTCCGGTCTCAGTCTTCCCACAGTAAGCTGAAATGTCCAGTCTCAGTCTTCCCACATTAACCTGAAACTGTATCAGTCTACCCACGGTAACCTGAACTCTCCAGTCTGTCTTCCCACAATAATCTGAACAGTCCATTCTCAGTCTCCCACCAGTAACCTGAAGGGTCCAGTCTCAGTCTTCCCACAGTAGCCTGAACTGTCCAATCTCAGTCTTTCCACAGTAACCTAAACTGTCCAGTCCCCGTCTTCCCACAATAACCTGAACTGTCCAGACTCTGTCTTCCCACAGTAACCTGAACTGTCCAGTCTCAGTCTTCTCACAGTAACCTGAACTGTCCAGACTCAGTCTTCCCACAGTGACCTGAACTGTCCAGTCTCAGTCTTCCCACAGTAACCTGAACTGTCCAGTCTCAGTCTTTTCACAGTATCCTGAACTGTCCAGTCTCACTCTTCCCACAGTAACCTGAACTGTCCAGACGTAGTCTTCCCACAGTAACCTGAACTGTCCAGTCTCAGTCTTCCCACAGTAACCTGAACTGTCCAGTCTCAGTCTTCCCACAGCAATCTGAATTGTCCAATCTCAGTCTTTCCACAGTAACCTGAACTGTCCAGTGTCAGTCTTCCCAGAGTAACCTGAACTGTCCAGTCCCAGTTGTCCCACAGTCACCTGAACTGTCCTGACTTCCCACAGTAACCTGAACTGTCCAATCTCCGTCTTCCCACAGTAACCTGAACTGTCCAATCTCAGTCTTCCCACAGCAACCGGAACTGTCCAGCCTTCACACTGTAACCTGAACTGCCCAGTCTTCCCACAGTAATCTGAACTATGCAGTCTTCCCAGAGAAAGCTAAACTGCCCTGTCTCAGTCTTCCCACAGTGACCTGAACTGTCCAGGCTTCCCACAGAAAGCTGAACTGCCTAGTCTCAGTCTTCCCACAGTAACCTGATCTGTCCAGTCTCAGACTTCCCCCAATAATCTGAACTGTCAATTCTCAGAATTCGCGCAGTAACCTGAACTGTCCAGTCTCAGTCTTCCCACAGTACCCTGAACTGTCCAGTCTCAGTCTTCCCACAGTAACCTGAACTTTCCAGTCTCAGTCTTCCCACAGTAGCCTGAACTGTCCAATCTCAGTCTTCCCACAGTACCCTGAACTGTCCAATCTCAGTCTTCCCACAGTAACCTCAACTGTCCAGTCCCCGTCTTCCCACAATAACCTGAACTGTCCAGTCTCAGTCTTCCCACAGTAACCTGAACTGTCCAGTCTCAGTCTTCCCACAGTAACCTGAACTCTCCAGTCTGTCTTCCCACAATAATCTGAACAGTCCATTCTCAGTCTCCCACCAGTAACCTGAAGGGTCCAGTCTCAGTCTTCCCACAGTAGCCTGAACTGTCCAATCTCAGTCATCCCACTGTAACCTAAACTGTCCAGTCCCCGTCTTCCCACAGTAACCTGAACTGTCCAGTCTCTGTCTTCTCACAGTAACCTGAACTGTCCAGATTCAGTCTTCTCACAGTAACCTGAACTGTCCAGTCTCAGTCTTCCCACAGTGACCTGAACTGTCCAGGTTTCCCACAGAAAGCTGAACTGCCTAGTCTCAGTCTTCCCACAGTAACCTGAACTGTCCAGTCTCAGTCTTCGCACAGTGACCTGAACTGTCCAGGTTTCCCACAGAAAGCAGAACTGCCTAGTCTCAGTCTTCCCACAGTAACCTGATCTGTCCAGTCCCCGTCTTCCCACAATAACCTGAACTGTCCAGTCTCAGTCTTCTCACAGTAACCTGAACTGTCCAGAGTCAGTCTTCCCACAATAACCTGAACTGTCCAGTCTCAGTCTTCTCACAGTAACCTGAACTGTCCAGTCCCCGTCTTCCCACAATAACCTGAACTGTCCAGTCTCAGTTTTCCCAGAAGAACCTGAACTATCCAGTCTTACTACAGAATCCTAAACTGTCCAGTCTCAGTCTTCCCACAGTAATCTGAACTGTTCAATCTCAGTCTTCCCACAGTAACCTGAACTGTCAGTCTCAGTCTTCCCACAGTAACCTGAACTGTTCAATCTCACTCTTCCACAGTAACCTGAACTGTCCAGTCTCAGTCTTCCCACAGTAGCCTGAACTGTCCAATCTCAGTCTTTCCACAGTAACCTAAACTGTCCAGTCCCCGTCTTCCCACAGTAACCTGAACTGTCCAGTCTCAGTCTTCTCACAGTAACCTGAACTGTCCAGACTCAGTCTTCCCACAGTGACCTGAACTGTCCAGTCTCAGTCTTCTCACAGTATCCTGAACTGTCCAGTCTCAGTCTTCCCACAGTAACCTGAACTGTCCAGTCTCAGTCTTCCCACAGTAAACTGAACTCTCCAGTCTTACTCCAGAATCCTAAATTGTCCAGTCTCAGTCTTCCCACAGTAACCTGAACTGTCCAGTCTCAGTCTTCCCACAGTAACCTGAACTGTCCAGTGTCAGTCTTCCCAGAGTAACCTGAACTGTCCAGTCCCAGTTGTCCCACAGTAACCTGAACTGTCCTGACTTCCCACAGTAACCTGAACTGTCCAATCTCCGTCTTCCCACAGTAACCTGAACTGTCCAGTCTCAGTCTTCCCACAGTAACCTCAACTGTCCAGTCCCCGTCTTCCCACAATAACCTGAACTGTCCCGTCTCAGTCTTCCCACAGTAACCTGAACTGTCCAGTCTCAGTCTTCCCACAGTAACCTGAACTCTCCAGTCGGTCTTCCCACAATAATCTGAACTGTCCAGTCTCAGTCTTCCCACAGTAACCTAAACTGTCCAGTCTCAGTTTTCCCAGAAGAACCTGAACTATCCAGTCTTACTACAGAATCCTAAACTGTCCAGTCTCAGTCTTCCCACAGTAATCTGAACTGTTCAATCTCAGTCTTCCCACAGTAACCTGAACTGTCAGTCTCAGTCTTCCCACAGTAACCTGAACTGTTCAATCTCACTCTTCCACAGTAACCTGAACTGTCCAGTCTCAGTCTTCCCACAGTAGCCTGAACTGTCCAATCTCAGTCTTTCCACAGTAACCTAAACTGTCCAGTCCCCGTCTTCCCACAGTAACCTGAACTGTCCAGTCTCAGTCTTCTCACAGTAACCTGAACTGTCCAGACTCAGTCTTCCCACAGTGACCTGAACTGTCCAGTCTCAGTCTTCTCACAGTATCCTGAACTGTCCAGTCTCAGTCTTCCCACAGTAACCTGAACTGTCCAGTCTCAGTCTTCCCACAGTAAACTGAACTCTCCAGTCTTACTCCAGAATCCTAAATTGTCCAGTCTCAGTCTTCCCACAGTAACCTGAACTGTCCAGTCTCAGTCTTCCCACAGTAACCTGAACTGTCCAGTGTCAGTCTTCCCAGAGTAACCTGAACTGTCCAGACTCTGTCTTCCCACAGTAACCTGAACTGTCCAGTCTCAGTCTTCTCACAGTAACCTGAACTGTCCAGTCTCAGTCTTCCCACAGTAACCTGAACTGTCCAGTCTCATTCTTCCCACAGTAACCTGAACTGTCCAGTCTCAGTCTTCCCACAGTAACCTGATCTGTCCAGTCTCAGACTTCCCACAATAATCTGAACTGTCAATTCTCAGAATTCGCGCAGTAACCTGAACTGTCCAGTCTCAGTCTTCCCACAGTACCCTGAACTGTCCAGTCTCAGTCTTCCCACAGTAACCTGAACTTTCCAGTCTCAGTCTTCCCACAGTAGCCTGAACTGTCCATTCTCAGTCTCCCACCAGTAACCTGAAGGGTCCAGTCTCAGTCTTCCCACAGTAGCCTGAACTGACCAATCTCAGTCTTCCCACAGTAACCTAATCTGTCCAGTCCCCGTCTTCCCACAGTAACCTGAACTGTCCAGTCTCTGTCTTCCCACAGTAACCAGAACTGTCCAGTCTCAGTCTTCGCGCCGTAACCTGAACTGAACTGTTTCAGTCGTCCCACAGTAACCTGATCTGTCCAGTCTCAGACTACCCACAGTAATCTGAACTGTTCAATCTCAGTCTTCCCACAGTAACCTGAACTGTCCAGTCTCATTCTTCCCACAGTAACCTGAACTGTCCAGTCTCAGTCTTCCCACAGTAGCCTGAACTGACCAATCTCAGTCTTCCCACAGTAACCTAATCTGTCCAGTCCCCGTCTTCCCACAATAACCTGAACTGTCCAGTCTCTGTCTTCCCACAGTAACCAGAATTGTCCAGTCTCAGTCTTCGCGCCGTAACCTGAACTGAACTGTTTCAGTCGTCCCACAGTAACCTGATCTGTCCAGTCTCAGACTACCCACAGTAAGCTGAACTGTTCAATCTCAGTCTTCCCACAGTAACCTGAACTGTCCAGTCTCATTCTTCCCACAGTAACCTGAACTGTCCAGTCTCAGTCTTCCCACAGTAACCTGAACTGTCCAGACTCATTCTTCCCACAGTAACCTGAACTGTCTAGACTCAGTCTTCCCACAGTGACCTGAACTGTCCAGTCTCACTCTTCCCACAGTAAGCTGAACTGTCCGGACTCAGTCTTCCCACAGTAACCTGAACTGTCCAGTCTCAGTCTTCCCACAGTAACCTGAACTGTCCAGTCTCAGTCTTCCCACAGTAACCTGAACTGTCCGGTCTCAGTCTTCCCACAGTAAGCTGAAATGTCCAGTCTCAGTCTTCCCACATTAACCTGAAACTGTATCAGTCTACCCACGGTAACCTGAACTCTCCAGTCTGTCTTCCCACAATAATCTGAACAGTCCATTCTCAGTCTCCCACCAGTAACCTGAAGGGTCCAGTCTCAGTCTTCCCACAGTAGCCTGAACTGTCCAATCTCAGTCTTTCCACAGTAACCTAAACTGTCCAGTCCCCGTCTTCCCACAATAACCTGAACTGTCCAGACTCTGTCTTCCCACAGTAACCTGAACTGTCCAGTCTCAGTCTTCTCACAGTAACCTGAACTGTCCAGACTCAGTCTTCCCACAGTGACCTGAACTGTCCAGTCTCAGTCTTCCCACAGTAACCTGAACTGTCCAGTCTCAGTCTTTTCACAGTATCCTGAACTGTCCAGTCTCACTCTTCCCACAGTAACCTGAACTGTCCAGACGTAGTCTTCCCACAGTAACCTGAACTGTCCAGTCTCAGTCTTCCCACAGTAACCTGAACTGTCCAGTCTCAGTCTTCCCACAGCAATCTGAATTGTCCAATCTCAGTCTTTCCACAGTAACCTGAACTGTCCAGTGTCAGTCTTCCCAGAGTAACCTGAACTGTCCAGTCCCAGTTGTCCCACAGTCACCTGAACTGTCCTGACTTCCCACAGTAACCTGAACTGTCCAATCTCCGTCTTCCCACAGTAACCTGAACTGTCCAATCTCAGTCTTCCCACAGCAACCGGAACTGTCCAGCCTTCACACTGTAACCTGAACTGCCCAGTCTTCCCACAGTAATCTGAACTATGCAGTCTTCCCACAGAAAGCTAAACTGCCCTGTCTCAGTCTTCCCACAGTGACCTGAACTGTCCAGGCTTCCCACAGAAAGCTGAACTGCCTAGTCTCAGTCTTCCCACAGTAACCTGATCTGTCCAGTCTCAGACTTCCCACAATAATCTGAACTGTCAATTCTCAGTATTCGCGCAGTAACCTGAACTGTCCAGTCTCAGTCTTCCCACAGTACCCTGAACTGTCCAGTCTCAGTCTTCCCACAGTAACCTGAACTTTCCAGTCTCAGTCTTCCCACAGTAGCCTGAACTGTCCATTCTCAGTCTCCCACCAGTAACCTGAAGGGTCCAGTCTCAGTCTTCCCACAGTAGCCTGAACTGACCAATCTCAGTCTTCCCACAGTAACCTAATCTGTCCAGTCCCCGTCTTCCCACAATAACCTGAACTGTCCAGTCTCTGTCTTCCCACAGTAACCAGAACTGTCCAGTCTCAGTCTTCGCGCCGTAACCTGAACTGAACTGTTTCAGTCGTCCCACAGTAACCTGATCTGTCCAGTCTCAGACTACCCACAGTAATCAGAACTGTTCAATCTCAGTCTTCCCACAGTAACCTGAACTGTCCAGTCTCATTCTTCCCACAGTAACCTGAACTGTCCAGTCTCAGTCTTCCCACAGTAACCTGAACTGTCCAGACTCATTCTTCCCACAGTAACCTGAACTGTCTAGACTCAGTCTTCCCACAGTGACCTGAACTGTCCAGTCTCACTCTTCCCACAGTAAGCTGAACTGTCCGGACTCAGTCTTCCCACAGTAACCTGAACTGTCCAGTCTCAGTCTTCCCACAGTAACCTGAACTGTCCAGTCTCAGTCTTCCCACAGTAACCTGAACTGTCCGGTCTCAGTCTTCCCACAGTAAGCTGAAATGTCCAGTCTCAGTCTTCCCACATTAACCTGAAACTGTATCAGTCTACCCACGGTAACCTGAACTCTCCAGTCTGTCTTCCCACAATAATCTGAACAGTCCATTCTCAGTCTCCCACCAGTAACCTGAAGGGTCCAGTCTCAGTCTTCCCACAGTAGCCTGAACTGTCCAATCTCAGTCTTTCCACAGTAACCTAAACTGTCAAGTCCCCGTCTTCCCACAATAACCTTAACTGTCCAGACTCTGTCTTCCCACAGTAACCTGAACTGTCCAGTCTCAGTCTTCCCACAGTAACCTGAAGGGTCCAGTCTCAGTCTTCCCACAGTAGCCTGAACTGTCCAATCTCAGTCTTTCCACAGTAACCTAAACTGTCCAGTCCCCGTCTTCCCACAATAACCTGAACTGTCCAGACTCTGTCTTCCCACAGTAACCTGAACTGTCCAGTCTCAGTCTTCTCACAGTAACCTGAACTGTCCAGACTCAGTCTTCCCACAGTGACCTGAACTGTCCAGTCTCAGTCTTCCCACAGTAACCTGAACTGTCCAGTCTCAGTCTTTTCACAGTATCCTGAACTGTCCAGTCTCACTCTTCCCACAGTAACCTGAACTGTCCAGACGTAGTCTTCCCACAGTAACCTGAACTGTCCAGTCTCAGTCTTCCCACAGCAATCTGAATTGTCCAATCTCAGTCTTTCCACAGTAACCTGAACTGTCCAGTGTCAGTCTTCCCAGAGTAACCTGAACTGTCCAGTCCCAGTTGTCCCACAGTCACCTGAACTGTCCTGACTTCCCACAGTAACCTGAACTGTCCAATCTCCGCCTTCCCACAGTAACCTGAACTGTCCAATCTCAGTCTTCCCACAGCAACCGGAACTGTCCAGCCTTCACACTGTAACCTGAACTGCCCAGTCTTCCCACAGTAATCTGAACTATGCAGTCTTCCCACAGAAAGCTAAACTGCCGTGTCTCAGTCTTCCCACAGTGACCTGAACTGTCCAGGCTTCCCACAGAAAGCTGAACTGCCTAGTCTCAGTCTTCCCACAGTAACCTGATCTGTCCAGTCTCAGACTTCCCACAATAATCTGAACTGTCAATTCTCAGAATTCGCGCAGTAACCTGAGCTGTCCAGTCTCAGTCTTCCCACAGTAAGCTGAACTGTCCGGACTCAGTCTTCCCACAGTAACCTGAACTGTCCAGTCTCAGTCTTCCCACAGTAACCTGAACTGTCCAGTCTCAGTCTTCCCACAGTAACCTGAACTGTCCGGTCTCAGTCTTCCCACAGTAAGCTGAAATGTCCAGTCTCAGTCTTCCCACATTAACCTGAAACTGTATCAGTCTACCCACGGTAACCTGAACTCTCCAGTCTGTCTTCCCACAATAATCTGAACAGTCCATTCTCAGTCTCCCACCAGTAACCTGAAGGGTCCAGTCTCAGTCTTCCCACAGTAGCCTGAACTGTCCAATCTCAGTCTTTCCACAGTAACCTAAACTGTCCAGTCCCCGTCTTCCCACAATAACCTGAACTGTCCAGACTCTGTCTTCCCACAGTAACCTGAACTGTCCAGTCTCAGTCTTCTCACAGTAACCTGAACTGTCCAGACTCAGTCTTCCCACAGTGACCTGAACTGTCCAGTCTCAGTCTTCCCACAGTAACCTGAACTGTCCAGTCTCAGTCTTTTCACAGTATCCTGAACTGTCCAGTCTCACTCTTCCCACAGTAACCTGAACTGTCCAGACGTAGTCTTCCCACAGTAACCTGAACTGTCCAGTCTCAGTCTTCCCACAGTAACCTGAACTGTCCAGTCTCAGTCTTCCCACAGCAATCTGAATTGTCCAATCTCAGTCTTTCCACAGTAACCTGAACTGTCCAGTGTCAGTCTTCCCAGAGTAACCTGAACTGTCCAGTCCCAGTTGTCCCACAGTCACCTGAACTGTCCTGACTTCCCACAGTAACCTGAACTGTCCAATCTCCGTCTTCCCACAGTAACCTGAACTGTCCAATCTCAGTCTTCCCACAGCAACCGGAACTGTCCAGCCTTCACACTGTAACCTGAACTGCCCAGTCTTCCCACAGTAATCTGAACTATGCAGTCTTCCCACAGAAAGCTAAACTGCCCTGTCTCAGTCTTCCCACAGTGACCTGAACTGTCCAGGCTTCCCACAGAAAGCTGAACTGCCTAGTCTCAGTCTTCCCACAGTAACCTGATCTGTCCAGTCTCAGACTTCCCACAATAATCTGAACTGTCAATTCTCAGTATTCGCGCAGTAACCTGAACTGTCCAGTCTCAGTCTTCCCACAGTACCCTGAACTGTCCAGTCTCAGTCTTCCCACAGTAACCTGAACTTTCCAGTCTCAGTCTTCCCACAGTAGCCTGAACTGTCCATTCTCAGTCTCCCACCAGTAACCTGAAGGGTCCAGTCTCAGTCTTCCCACAGTAGCCTGAACTGACCAATCTCAGTCTTCCCACAGTAACCTAATCTGTCCAGTCCCCGTCTTCCCACAATAACCTGAACTGTCCAGTCTCTGTCTTCCCACAGTAACCAGAACTGTCCAGTCTCAGTCTTCGCGCCGTAACCTGAACTGAACTGTTTCAGTCGTCCCACAGTAACCTGATCTGTCCAGTCTCAGACTACCCACAGTAATCAGAACTGTTCAATCTCAGTCTTCCCACAGTAACCTGAACTGTCCAGTCTCATTCTTCCCACAGTAACCTGAACTGTCCAGTCTCAGTCTTCCCACAGTAACCTGAACTGTCCAGACTCATTCTTCCCACAGTAACCTGAACTGTCTAGACTCAGTCTTCCCACAGTGACCTGAACTGTCCAGTCTCACTCTTCCCACAGTAAGCTGAACTGTCCGGACTCAGTCTTCCCACAGTAACCTGAACTGTCCAGTCTCAGTCTTCCCACAGTAACCTGAACTGTCCAGTCTCAGTCTTCCCACAGTAACCTGAACTGTCCGGTCTCAGTCTTCCCACAGTAAGCTGAAATGTCCAGTCTCAGTCTTCCCACATTAACCTGAAACTGTATCAGTCTACCCACGGTAACCTGAACTCTCCAGTCTGTCTTCCCACAATAATCTGAACAGTCCATTCTCAGTCTCCCACCAGTAACCTGAAGGGTCCAGTCTCAGTCTTCCCACAGTAGCCTGAACTGTCCAATCTCAGTCTTTCCACAGTAACCTAAACTGTCAAGTCCCCGTCTTCCCACAATAACCTTAACTGTCCAGACTCTGTCTTCCCACAGTAACCTGAACTGTCCAGTCTCAGTCTTCCCACAGTAACCTGAACTGTCCAGTCTCAGTCTTTTCACAGTATCCTGAACTGTCCAGTCTCACTCTTCCCACAGTAACCTGAACTGTCCAGACGTAGTCTTCCCACAGTAACCTGAACTGTCCAGTCTCAGTCTTCCCACAGTAACCTGAACTGTCCAGTCTCAGTCTTCCCACAGCAATCTGAATTGTCCAATCTCAGTCTTTCCACAGTAACCTGAACTGTCCAGTGTCAGTCTTCCCAGAGTAACCTGAACTGTCCAGTCCCAGTTGTCCCACAGTCACCTGAACTGTCCTGACTTCCCACAGTAACCTGAACTGTCCAATCTCCGCCTTCCCACAGTAACCTGAACTGTCCAATCTCAGTCTTCCCACAGCAACCGGAACTGTCCAGCCTTCACACTGTAACCTGAACTGCCCAGTCTTCCCACAGTAATCTGAACTATGCAGTCTTCCCACAGAAAGCTAAACTGCCGTGTCTCAGTCTTCCCACAGTGACCTGAACTGTCCAGGCTTCCCACAGAAAGCTGAACTGCCTAGTCTCAGTCTTCCCACAGTAACCTGATCTGTCCAGTCTCAGACTTCCCACAATAATCTGAACTGTCAATTCTCAGAATTCGCGCAGTAACCTGAGCTGTCCAGTCTCAGTCTTCCCACAGTAACCTGAACTGTCCAGTCTCAGTCTTCCCACAGTAGCCTGAACTGTCCAGTCTCAGTCTTCCCACAGTAGCCTGAACTGTCCAATCTCAGTCTTCCCACAGTAACCTGAACTGTCCAGTCTCAGTCTTCCCACAGTAGCCTGAACTGTCCAATCTCAGTATTCCCACAGTAACCTGAACTGTCCAGTCTCAGTCTTCCCACAGTAGCCTGAACTGTCCAATCTCAGAATTCCCACAGTAACCTGAACTGTCCAGTCTCAGTCTTCCCACAGTAAGCTGAAATGTCCAGTCTCAGTCTTCCCACAGTAACCTGAACTGTCCAATCTCACTCTTCCACAGTAAACTGAACTGTCCACTCTCAGTCTTCCCACAGTAACCTAAACTGTCCAATCTCACTCTTCCACAGTAAACTGAACTGTCCAATCTCAGTCTTCCCACAGTAACCTGAACTGTCCAATCTCACTCTTCCACAGTAAACTGAACTGTCCAATCTCAGTCTTCCCACAGTAACCTGAACTGTCCAGTCTCAGTCTTCCCACAGTAACCTAAACTGTCCAGTCCCCGTCTTCCCACAGTAACCTGAACAGTCCAGTCTCTGTCTTCTCACAATAACCTGAACTGTCCAGATTCAGTCTTCCCACAGTGACCTGTACTGTCCAGTCTCAGTCTTCCCACAGTAAGCTGAAATGTCCAGTCTCAGTCTTCCCACAGTAACCTGAACTGTCCAATCTCACTCTTCCACAGTAAACTGAACTGTCCAATCTCAGTCTTCCCACAGTAACCTGAACGGTCCAATCTCACTCTTCCACAGTAAAGTGAACTGTCCAATCTCAGTCTTCCCACAGTAACCTGAACTGTCCAATCTCACTCTTCCACAGTAAACTGAACTGTCCAGTCTCAGTCTTCTCACAGTAACCTGAACTGTCCAGATTCAGTCTTCCCACAGTGACCTGTACTGTCCAGTCTCAGTCTTCCCACAGTAACCTGAACTGTCCAGTGTCAGTCTTCCCAGAGTAACCTGAACTGTCCAGTCTCAGTCTTCCCACAGAAAGCTGAAATGTCCAGTCTCAGTCTTCCCACATTAAACTGAAACTGTATCACTCTACCCACGGTAACCTGAACTCTCCAGTCTGTCTTCCCACAATAATCTGAACAGTCCATTCTCAGTCTCCCACCAGTAACCTGAAGGGTCCAGTCTCAGTCTTCCCACAGTAGCCTGAACTGTCCAATCTCAGTCTGCCCACAGTAACCTAAACTGTCCAGTCCCCGTCTTCCCACAATAACCTGAACTGTCCAGTCTCTGTCTTCCCACAGTAACCTGAACTGTCCAGTCTCAGTCTTCCCACAGCAATCTGAACTGTCCAATCTCAGTCTTCCCACAGTAACCTGAACTGTCCAATCTCAGTCTTCTCACAGTAACCTGAACTGTACAGTGTCAGTCTTTCCACAGTAACCTGAACTGTCCAGTGTCAGTCTTCCCAGAGTAACCTGAACTGTCCAGTCCCAGTTGTCCCACAGTAACCTGAACTGTCCTGACTTCCCACAGTAACCTGAACTGTCCAATCTCCGTCTTCCCACAGTAACCTGAACTGTCCAATCTCAGTCTTCCCACAGTAACCTGAACTGTCCAATCTCAGTCTTCCCACAGTAACCTGAACTGTCCAATCTCCGTCTTCCCACAGTAACCTGAACTGTCCAATCTCAGTCTTCCCACAGCAACCGGAACTGTCCAGCCTTCACACTGTAACCTGAACTGCCCAGTCTTCCCACAGTAATCTGAACTATGCAGTCTTCCCACAGAAAGCTAAACTGCCCTGTCTCAGTCTTCCCACAGTAACCTGATCTGTCCAGTCTCAGACTTCCCACCAGTAACCTGAAGGGTCCAGTCTCAGTCTTCCCACAGTAGCCTGAACTGTCCAATCTCAGTCATCCCACAGTAACCTAAACTGTCCAGTCCCCATCTTCCCACAATAACCTGAACTGTCCAGTCTCTGTCTTCCCACAGTAACCTGAACTGTCCAGTCTCAGTCTTCCCACAGTAACCTGAACTGTCCAGTCTCAGTCTTCCCACAGTAACCTGAACTGTCCAGTCTCACTCTTCCCACAGTAACCTGAACTGTCCAGATTCAGTATTCCCACAGTAACCTGAACTGTCCAGTCTCATTCTTCCCACAGTAACCTGAACTATCCAGTCTTACTACAGAATCGTAAACTGTCCAGTCTCAGTCTTCCGACAGTAACCTGAACTGTCCAGTCTCAGTCTTCCCACAGTAACCTGTAGTGTCCAGTCTCAGTATTCCCACAGAAACCTGAACTGTCCAATCTCAGTCTTCCCACAGTAACCTGAACTGTCCAGTCTCAGTCTTCCCACAGTAACCTGAACTGTCCAGTCTCAGTCTTCCCACAGTAAGCTGAAATGTCCAGTCTCAGTCTTCCCACAGTAACCTGAACTGTCCAATCTCACTCTTCCACAGTAAACTGAACTGTCCACTCTCAGTCTTCCCACAGTAACCTGAACTGTCCAATCTCACTCTTCCACAGTAAACTGAACTGTCCAATCTCAGTCTTCCCACAGGAACCTGAACTGTCCAGTCTCAGTCTTCCCACAGTAACCTAAACTGTCCAGTCCCCGTCTTCCCACAGTAACCTGAACAGTCCAGTCTCTGTCTTCTCACAATAACCTGAACTGTCCAGATTCAGTCTTCCCACAGTGACCTGTACTGTCCAGTCTCATTCTTCCCACAGTAACCTGAACTGTCCAGTCTCAGTCTTCCCACAGTAACCTGAACTGTCCAGACTCAGTCTTCCCACAGTAACCTGAACTGTCTAGACTCAGTCTTCGCACAGTGACCTGAACTGTGCAGTCTCACTCTTCCCACAGTAAGCTGAACTGTCCAGACTCAGTCTTCCCAAAGTAACCTGAACTGTCCAGTCTCAGTCTTCCCACAGTAACCTGAACTGTCCGGTGTCAGTCTTCCCACAGTAAGCTGAAATGTCCAGTCTCAGTCTTCCCACATTAACCTGAAACTGTATCAGTCTACCCACGGTAACCTGAACTCTCCAGTCTGTCTTCCCACAATAATCTGAACAGTCCAGTCTCTGTCTCCCACCAGTAACCTGAAGGGTCCAGTCTCAGTCTTCCCACAGTAGCCTGAACTGTCCAATCTCAGTCTTTCCACAGTAACCTAAACTGTCCAGTCCCGGTCTTCCCACAATAACCTGAACTGTCCAGACTCTGTCTTCCCACAGTAACCTGAACTGTCCAGTCTCAGTCTTCCCACAGCAATCTGAATTGTCCAATCTCAGTCTTTCCACAGTAACCTGAACTGTCCAGTGTCAGTCTTCCCAGAGTAACCTGAACTGTCCAGTCCCAGTTGTCCCACAGTCACCTGAACTGTCCTGACTTCCCACAGTAACCTGAACTGTCCAATCTCCGCCTTCCCACAGTAACCTGAACTGTCCAATCTCAGTCTTCCCACAGCAACCGGAACTGTCCAGCCTTCACACTGTAACCTGAACTGCCCAGTCTTCCCACAGTAATCTGAACTATGCAGTCTTCCCACAGAAAGCTAAACTGCCGTGTCTCAGTCTTCCCACAGTGACCTGAACTGTCCAGGCTTCCCACAGAAAGCTGAACTGCCTAGTCTCAGTCTTCCCACAGTAACCTGATCTGTCCAGTCTCAGACTTCCCACAATAATCTGAACTGTCAATTCTCAGAATTCGCGCAGTAACCTGAGCTGTCCAGTCTCAGTCTTCCCACAGTAACCTGAACTGTCCAGTCTCAGTCTTCCCACAGTAGCCTGAACTGTCCAGTCTCAGTCTTCCCACAGTAGCCTGAACTGTCCAATCTCAGTCTTCCCACAGTAACCTGAACTGTCCAGTCTCAGTCTTCCCACAGTAGCCTGAACTGTCCAATCTCAGTATTCCCACAGTAACCTGAACTGTCCAGTCTCAGTCTTCCCACAGTAGCCTGAACTGTCCAATCTCAGAATTCCCACAGTAACCTGAACTGTCCAGTCTCAGTCTTCCCACAGTAAGCTGAAATGTCCAGTCTCAGTCTTCCCACAGTAACCTGAACTGTCCAATCTCACTCTTCCACAGTAAACTGAACTGTCCACTCTCAGTCTTCCCACAGTAACCTAAACTGTCCAATCTCACTCTTCCACAGTAAACTGAACTGTCCAATCTCAGTCTTCCCACAGTAACCTGAACTGTCCAATCTCACTCTTCCACAGTAAACTGAACTGTCCAATCTCAGTCTTCCCACAGTAACCTGAACTGTCCAGTCTCAGTCTTCCCACAGTAACCTAAACTGTCCAGTCCCCGTCTTCCCACAGTAACCTGAACAGTCCAGTCTCTGTCTTCTCACAATAACCTGAACTGTCCAGATTCAGTCTTCCCACAGTGACCTGTACTGTCCAGTCTCAGTCTTCCCACAGTAAGCTGAAATGTCCAGTCTCAGTCTTCCCACAGTAACCTGAACTGTCCAATCTCACTCTTCCACAGTAAACTGAACTGTCCAGTCTCAGTCTTCCCACAGTAAGCTGAACGGTCCAATCTCACTCTTCCACAGTAAACTGAACTGTCCAATCTCAGTCTTCCCACAGTAACCTGAACGGTCCAATCTCACTCTTCCACAGTAAAGTGAACTGTCCAATCTCAGTCTTCCCACAGTAACCTGAACTGTCCAATCTCACTCTTCCACAGTAAACTGAACTGTCCAGTCTCAGTCTTCTCACAGTAACCTGAACTGTCCAGATTCAGTCTTCCCACAGTGACCTGTACTGTCCAGTCTCAGTCTTCCCACAGTAACCTGAACTGTCCAGTGTCAGTCTTCCCAGAGTAACCTGAACTGTCCAGTCTCAGTCTTCCCACAGTAAGCTGAAATGTCCAGTCTCAGTCTTCCCACATTAAACTGAAACTGTATCACTCTACCCACGGTAACCTGAACTCTCCAGTCTGTCTTCCCACAATAATCTGAACAGTCCATTCTCAGTCTCCCACCAGTAACCTGAAGGGTCCAGTCTCAGTCTTCCCACAGTAGCCTGAACTGTCCAATCTCAGTCTGCCCACAGTAACCTAAACTGTCCAGTCCCCGTCTTCCCACAATAACCTGAACTGTCCAGTCTCTGTCTTCCCACAGTAACCTGAACTGTCCAGTCTCAGTCTTCCCACAGCAATCTGAACTGTCCAATCTCAGTCTTCCCACAGTAACCTGAACTGTCCAATCTCAGTCTTCTCACAGTAACCTGAACTGTACAGTGTCAGTCTTTCCACAGTAACCTGAACTGTCCAGTGTCAGTCTTCCCAGAGTAACCTGAACTGTCCAGTCCCAGTTGTCCCACAGTAACCTGAACTGTCCTGACTTCCCACAGTAACCTGAACTGTCCAATCTCCGTCTTCCCACAGTAACCTGAACTGTCCAATCTCAGTCTTCCCACAGTAACCTGAACTGTCCAATCTCAGTCTTCCCACAGTAACCTGAACTGTCCAATCTCCGTCTTCCCACAGTAACCTGAACTGTCCAATCTCAGTCTTCCCACAGCAACCGGAACTGTCCAGCCTTCACACTGTAACCTGAACTGCCCAGTCTTCCCACAGTAATCTGAACTATGCAGTCTTCCCACAGAAAGCTAAACTGCCCTGTCTCAGTCTTCCCACAGTAACCTGATCTGTCCAGTCTCAGACTTCCCACCAGTAACCTGAAGGGTCCAGTCTCAGTCTTCCCACAGTAGCCTGAACTGTCCAATCTCAGTCATCCCACAGTAACCTAAACTGTCCAGTCCCCATCTTCCCACAATAACCTGAACTGTCCAGTCTCTGTCTTCCCACAGTAACCTGAACTGTCCAGTCTCAGTCTTCCCACAGTAACCTGAACTGTCCAGTCTCAGTCTTCCCACAGTAACCTGAACTGTCCAGTCTCACTCTTCCCACAGTAACCTGAACTGTCCAGATTCAGTATTCCCACAGTAACCTGAACTGTCCAGTCTCATTCTTCCCACAGTAACCTGAACTATCCAGTCTTACTACAGAATCGTAAACTGTCCAGTCTCAGTCTTCCGACAGTAACCTGAACTGTCCAGTCTCAGTCTTCCCACAGTAACCTGTAGTGTCCAGTCTCAGTATTCCCACAGAAACCTGAACTGTCCAATCTCAGTCTTCCCACAGTAACCTGAACTGTCCAGTCTCAGTCTTCCCACAGTAACCTGAACTGTCCAGTCTCAGTCTTCCCACAGTAAGCTGAAATGTCCAGTCTCAGTCTTCCCACAGTAACCTGAACTGTCCAATCTCACTCTTCCACAGTAAACTGAACTGTCCACTCTCAGTCTTCCCACAGTAACCTGAACTGTCCAATCTCACTCTTCCACAGTAAACTGAACTGTCCAATCTCAGTCTTCCCACAGGAACCTGAACTGTCCAGTCTCAGTCTTCCCACAGTAACCTAAACTGTCCAGTCCCCGTCTTCCCACAGTAACCTGAACAGTCCAGTCTCTGTCTTCTCACAATAACCTGAACTGTCCAGATTCAGTCTTCCCACAGTGACCTGTACTGTCCAGTCTCATTCTTCCCACAGTAACCTGAACTGTCCAGTCTCAGTCTTCCCACAGTAACCTGAACTGTCCAGACTCAGTCTTCCCACAGTAACCTGAACTGTCTAGACTCAGTCTTCGCACAGTGACCTGAACTGTGCAGTCTCACTCTTCCCACAGTAAGCTGAACTGTCCAGACTCAGTCTTCCCAAAGTAACCTGAACTGTCCAGTCTCAGTCTTCCCACAGTAACCTGAACTGTCCGGTGTCAGTCTTCCCACAGTAAGCTGAAATGTCCAGTCTCAGTCTTCCCACATTAACCTGAAACTGTATCAGTCTACCCACGGTAACCTGAACTCTCCAGTCTGTCTTCCCACAATAATCTGAACAGTCCAGTCTCTGTCTCCCACCAGTAACCTGAAGGGTCCAGTCTCAGTCTTCCCACAGTAGCCTGAACTGTCCAATCTCAGTCTTTCCACAGTAACCTAAACTGTCCAGTCCCGGTCTTCCCACAATAACCTGAACTGTCCAGACTCTGTCTTCCCACAGTAACCTGAACTGTCCAGTCTCAGTCTTCTCACAGTAACCTGAACTGTCCAGACTCAGTCTTCCCACAGTGACCTGAACTGTCCAGTCTCAGTCTTCCCACAGTAACCTGAACTGTCCAGTCTCAGTCTTCTCACAGTATCCTGAACTGTCCAGTCTCACTCTTCCCACAGTAACCTGAACTGTCCAGACGTAGTCTTCCCACAGTAACCTGAACTGTCCAGTCTCAGTCTTCCCACAGTAAACTGAACTATCCAGTCCTACTCCAGAATCCTAAATTGTCCAATCTCAGTCTTCCCACAGTAACCTGAACTGTCCAGTGTCAGTCTTCCCAGAGTAACCTGAACTGTCCAGTGTCAGTCTTCCCAGAGTAACCTGAACTGTCCAGTGTCAGTCTTCCCAGAGTAACCTGAACTGTCCAGTCCCAGTTGTCCCCCAGTAACCTGAACTGTCCTGACTTCCCACAGTAACCTGAACTGTCCAATCTCCGTCTTCCCACAGTAACCTGAACTGTCTAGACTCAGTCTTCCCACAGTGACCTGAACTGTCCAGTCTCACTCTTCCCACAGTAAGCTGAACTGTCCAGACTCAATCTTCCCACAGTAACCTGAACTGTCCAGTCTCAGTCTTCCCACAGTAACCTGAACTGTCCAGTCTCGGTCTTCCCACAGTAACCTGAACTGTCCAGTCTCAGTCTTCCCACAGCAATCTGAACTGTCCAATCTCAGTCTTCCCACAGTAACCTGAACTGTCCAATCTCAGTCTTCTCACAGTAACCTGAACTGTACAGTGTCAGTCTTTCCACAGTAACCTGAACTGTCCAGTGTCAGTCTTCCCAGAGTAACCTGAACTGTCCAGTCCCAGTTGTCCCACAGTAACCTGAACTGTCCTGACTTCCCACAGTAACCTGAACTGTCCTGACTTCCCACAGTAACCTGAACTGTCCAATCTCCGTCTTCCCACAGTAACCTGAACTGTCCAATCTCAGTCTTCCCACAGTAACCTGAACTGTCCAATCTCCGTCTTCCCACAGTAACCTGAACTGTCCAATCTCAGTCTTCCCACAGCAACCGGAACTGTCCAGCCTTCACACTGTAACCTGAACTGCCCAGTCTTCCCACAGTAATCTGAACTATGCAGTCTTCCCACAGAAAGCTAAACTGCCCTGTCTCAGTCTTCCCACAGTAACCTGATCTGTCCAGTCTCAGACTTCCCACCAGTAACCTGAAGGGTCCAGTCTCAGTCTTCCCACAGTAGCCTGAACTGTCCAATCTCTGTCATCCCACAGTAACCTAAACTGTCCAGTCCCCATCTTCCCACAATAACCTGAACTGTCCAGTCTCTGTCTTCCCACAGTAACCTGAACTGTCCAGTCTCAGTCTTCCCACAGTAACCTGAACTGTCCAGTCTCAGTCTTCCCACAGTAACCTGAACTGTCCAGACTCAGTCTTCCCACTGTAACCTGAACTGTCTAGACTCAGTCTTCCCACAGTGACCTGAACTGTCCAGTCTCACTCTTCCCACAGTAACCTGAACTGTCCAGATTCAGTATTCCCACAGTAACCTGAACTGTCCAGTCTCATTCTTCCCACAGTAACCTGAACTATCCAGTCTTACTACAGAATCGTAAACTGTCCAGTCTCAGTCTTCCGACAGTAACCTGAACTGTCCAGTCTCAGTCTTCCCACAGTAACCTGTAGTGTCCAGTCTCAGTATTCCCACAGAAACCTGAACTGTCCAATCTCAGTCTTCCCACAGTAACCTGAACTGTCCAGTCTCAGTCTTCCCACAGTAACCTGAACTGTCCAGTCTCAGTCTTCCCACAGTAAGCTGAAATGTCCAGTCTCAGTCTTCCCACAGTAACCTGAACTGTCCAATCTCACTCTTCCACAGTAAACTAAACTGTCCACTCTCAGTCTTCCCACAGTAACCTGAACTGTCCAATCTCACTCTTCCACAGTAAACTGAACTGTCCAATCTCAGTCTTCCCACAGTAACCTGAACTGTCCAATCTCACTCTTCCACAGTAAACTGAACTGTCCAATCTCAGTCTTCCCACAGGAACCTGAACTGTCCAGTCTCAGTCTTCCCACAGTAACCTAAACTGTCCAGTCCCCGTCTTCCCACAGTAACCTGAACAGTCCAGTCTCTGTCTTCTCACAATAACCTGAACTGTCCAGATTCAGTCTTCCCACAGTGACCTGTACTGTCCAGTCTCATTCTTCCCACAGTAACCTGAACTGTCCAGTCTCATTCTTCCCACAGTAACCTGAACTGTCCAGTCTCAGTCTTCCCACAGTAACCTGAACTGTCCAGACTCAGTCTTCCCACAGTAACCTGAACTGTCTAGACTCAGTCTTCGCACAGTGACCTGAACTGTGCAGTCTCACTCTTCCCACAGTAAGCTGAACTGTCCAGACTCAGTCTTCCCAAAGTAACCTGAACTGTCCAGTCTCAGTCTTCCCACAGTAACCTGAACTGTCCAGTCTCAGTCTTCCCACAGTAACCTGAACTGTCCGGTGTCAGTCTTCCCACAGTAAGCTGAAATGTCCAGTCTCAGTCTTCCCACATTAACCTGAAACTGTATCAGTCTACCCACGGTAACCTGAACTCTCCAGTCTGTCTTCCCACAATAATCTGAACAGTCCAGTCTCAGTCTCCCACCAGTAACCTGAAGGGTCCAGTCTCAGTCTTCCCACAGTAGCCTGAACTGTCCAATCTCAGTCTTTCCACAGTAACCTAAACTGTCCAGTCCCGGTCTTCCCACAATAACCTGAACTGTCCAGACTCTGTCTTCCCACAGTAACCTGAACTGTCCAGTCTCAGTCTTCTCACAGTAACCTGAACTGTCCAGACTCAGTCTTCCCACAGTGACCTGAACTGTCCAGTCTCAGTCTTCCCACAGTAACCTGAACTGTCCAGTCTCAGTCTTCTCACAGTATCCTGAACTGTCCAGTCTCACTCTTCCCACAGTAACCTGAACTGTCCAGACGTAGTCTTCCCACAGTAACCTGAACTGTCCAGTCTCAGTCTTCCCACAGTAAACTGAACTATCCAGTCCTACTCCAGAATCCTAAATTGTCCAATCTCAGTCTTCCCACAGTAACCTGAACTGTCCAGTGTCAGTCTTCCCAGAGTAACCTGAACTGTCCAGTGTCAGTCTTCCCAGAGTAACCTGAACTGTCCAGTGTCAGTCTTCCCAGAGTAACCTGAACTGTCCAGTCCCAGTTGTCCCCCAGTAACCTGAACTGTCCTGACTTCCCACAGTAACCTGAACTGTCCAATCTCCGTCTTCCCACAGTAACCTGAACTGTCTAGACTCAGTCTTCCCACAGTGACCTGAACTGTCCAGTCTCACTCTTCCCACAGTAAGCTGAACTGTCCAGACTCAGTCTTCCCACAGTAACCTGAACTGTCCAGTCTCGGTCTTCCCACAGTAACCTGAACTGTCCGGTGTCAGTCTTCCCACAGTAAGCTGAAATGTCCAGTCTCAGTCTTCCCACATTAACCTGAAACTGTATCAGTCTACCCACGGTAACCTGAACTCTCCAGTCTGTCTTCCCACAATAATCTGAACAGTCCAGTCTCAGTCTCCCACCAGTAACCTGAAGGGTCCAGTCTCAGTCTTCCCACAGTAGCCTGAACTGTCCAATCTCAGTCTTTCCACAGCAACCTAAACTGTCCAGTCCCGGTCTTCCCACAATAACCTGAACTGTCCAGACTCTGTCTTCCCACAGTAACCTGAACTGTCCAGTCTCAGTCTTCTCACAGTAACCTGAACTGTCCAGACTCAGTCTTCCCACAGTGACCTGAACTGTCCAGTCTCAGTCTTCCCACAGTAACCTGAACTGTCCAGTCTCAGTCTTCTCACAGTATCCTGAACTGTCCAGTCTCACTCTTCCCACAGTAACCTGAACTGTCCAGACGTAGTCTTCCCACAGTAACATGAACTGTCCAGTCTCAGTCTTCCCACAGTAAACTGAACTATCCAGTCCTACTCCAGAATCCTAAATTGTCCAATCTCAGTCTTCCCACAGTAACCTGAACTGTCCAGTGTCAGTCTTCCCAGAGTAACCTGAACTGTCCAGTGTCAGTCTTCCCAGAGTAACCTGAACTGTCCAGTGTCAGTCTTCCCAGAGTAACCTGAACTGTCCAGTCCCAGTTGTCCCACAGTAACCTGAACTGTCCTGACTTCCCACAGTAACCTGAACTGTCCAATCTCCGTCTTCCCACAGTAACATGAACTGTCCAATCTCAGTCTTCCCACAGCAACCGGAACTGTCCAGCCTTCACACTGTAACCTGAACTGCCCAGTCTCAGTCTTCCCACAGTAACCTGAACTGTCCAGACTCAGTCTTCCCACAGTAACCTGAACTGTCTAGACTCAGTCTTCCCACAGTGACCTGAACTGTCCAGTCTCACTCTTCCCACAGTAACCTGAACTGTCAAGATTCAGTCTTCCCACAGTAACCTGAACTGTCCAGTCTCATTCTTCCCACAGTAACCTGAACTATCCAGTCTTACTACAGAATCGTAAACTGTCCAGTCTCAGTCTTCCGACAGTAACCTGAACTGTCCAGTCTCAGTCTTCCCACAGTAACCTGTAGTGTCCAGTCTCTGTATTCCCACAGAAACCTGAACTGTCCAATCTCAGTCTTCCCACAGTAACCTGAACTGTCCAGACTCAGTCTTCCCACAGTAACCTGAACTGTCCAGTCTCAGTCTTCCCACAGTAAGCTGAAATGTCCAGTCTCAGTCTTCCCACAGTAACCTGAACTGTCCAATCTCACTCTTCCACAGTAAACTGAACTGTCCAATCTCAGTCTTCCCACAGTAACCTGAACTGTCCAATCTCACTCTTCCACAGTAAACTGAACTGTCCAATCTCAGTCTTCCCACAGTAACCTGAACTGTCCAATCTCACTCTTCCACAGTAAACTGAACTGTCCAGTCTCAGTCTTCTCACAGTAACCTGAACTGTCCAGATTCAGTCTTCCCACAGTGACCTGTACTGTCCAGTCTCAGTCTTCCCACAGTATCCTGAACTGTCCAGTCTCACTCTTCCCACAGTAACCTGAACTGTCCAGACGTAGTCTTCCCACAGTAACCTGAACTGTCCAGTCTCAGTCTTCCCACAGTAAACTGAACTATCCAGTCCTACTCCAGAATCCTAAATTGTCCAATCTCAGTCTTCCCACAGTAACCTGAACTGTCCAGTGTCAGTCTTCCCAGAGTAACCTGAACTGTCCAGTGTCAGTCTTCCCAGAGTAACCTGAACTGTCCAGTGTCAGTCTTCCCAGAGTAACCTGAACTGTCCAGTCCCAGTTGTCCCACAGTAACCTGAACTGTCCTGACTTCCCACAGTAACCTGAACTGTCCAATCTCCGTCTTCCCACAGTAACCTGAACTGTCCAATCTCAGTCTTCCCACAGCAACCGGAACTGTCCAGCCTTCACACTGTAACCTGAACTGCCCAGTCTCAGTCTTCCCACAGTAACCTGAACTGTCCAGACTCAGTCTTCCCACAGTAACCTGAACTGTCTAGACTCAGTCTTCCCACAGTGACCTGAACTGTCCAGTCTCACTCTTCCCACAGTAACCTGAACTGTCCAGATTCAGTCTTCCCACAGTAACCTGAACTGTCCAGTCTCATTCTTCCCACAGTAACCTGAACTATCCAGTCTTACTACAGAATCGTAAACTGTCCAGTCTCAGTCTTCCGACAGTAACCTGAACTGTCCAGTCTCAGTCTTCCCACAGTAACCTGTAGTGTCCAGTCTCTGTATTCCCACAGAAACCTGAACTGTCCAATCTCAGTCTTCCCACAGTAACCTGAACTGTCCAGTCTCAGTCTTCCCACAGTAACCTGAACTGTCCAGTCTCAGTCTTCCCACAGTAAGCTGAAATGTCCAGTCTCAGTCTTCCCACAGTAACCTGAACTGTCCAATCTCACTCTTCCACAGTAAACTGAACTGTCCAATCTCAGTCTTCCCACAGTAACCTGAACTGTCCAATCTCACTCTTCCACAGTAAACTGAACTGTCCAATCTCAGTCTTCCCACAGTAACCTGAACTGTCCAATCTCACTCTTCCACAGTAAACTGAACTGTCCAGTCTCAGTCTTCTCACAGTAACCTGAACTGTCCAGATTCAGTCTTCCCACAGTGACCTGTACTGTCCAGTCTCAGTCTTCCCACAGTAACCTGAACTGTCCAGTGTCAGTCTTCCCAGAGTAACCTGAACTGTCCTGTCTCAGTCTTCCCACAGTAAGCTGAAATGTCCAGTCTCAGTCTTCCCACATTAAACTGAAACTGTATCACTCTACCCACGGTAACCTGAACTCTCCAGTCTGTCTTCCCACAATAATCTGAACAGTCCATTCTCAGTCTCCCACCAGTAACCTGAAGGGTCCAGTCTCAGTCTTCCCACAGTAGCCTGAACTGTCCAATCTCAGTCTGCCCACAGTAACCTAAACTGTCCAGTCCCCGTCTTCCCACAATAACCTGAACTGTCCAGTCTCTGTCTTCCCACAGTAACCTGAACTGTCCAGTCTCAGTCTTCCCACAGCAATTTGAACTGTCTAATCTCAGTCTTCCCACAGTAACCTGAACTGTCCAGTCTCAGTCTTCCCACAATAATCTGAACAGTCCAGTCTCAGTCTCCCACCAGTAACCTGAAGGGTCCAGTCTCAGTCTTCCCACAGTAGCCTGAACTGTCCAATCTCAGTCTTTCCACAGTAACCTAAACTGTCCAGTCCCGGTCTTCCCACAATAACCTGAACTGTCCAGACTCTGTCTTCCCACAGTAACCTGAACTGTCCAGTCTCAGTCTTCTCACAGTAACCTGAACTGTCCAGACTCAGTCTTCCCACAGTGACCTGAACTGTCCAGTCTCAGTCTTCCCACAGTAACCTGAACTGTCCAGTCTCAGTCTTCTCACAGTATCCTGAACTGTCCAGTCTCACTCTTCCCACAGTAACCTGAACTGTCCAGACGTAGTCTTCCCACAGTAACATGAACTGTCCAGTCTCAGTCTTCCCACAGTAAACTGAACTATCCAGTCCTACTCCAGAATCCTAAATTGTCCAATCTCAGTCTTCCCACAGTAACCTGAACTGTCCAGTGTCAGTCTTCCCAGAGTAACCTGAACTGTCCAGTGTCAGTCTTCCCAGAGTAACCTGAACTGTCCAGTGTCAGTCTTCCCAGAGTAACCTGAACTGTCCAGTCCCAGTTGTCCCACAGTAACCTGAACTGTCCTGACTTCCCACAGTAACCTGAACTGTCCAATCTCCGTCTTCCCACAGTAACCTGAACTGTCCAATCTCAGTCTTCCCACAGCAACCGGAACTGTCCAGCCTTCACACTGTAACCTGAACTGCCCAGTCTCAGTCTTCCCACAGTAACCTGAACTGTCCAGACTCAGTCTTCCCACAGTAACCTGAACTGTCTAGACTCAGTCTTCCCACAGTGACCTGAACTGTCCAGTCTCACTCTTCCCACAGTAACCTGAACTGTCCAGATTCAGTTTTCCCAGAAGAACCTGAACTGTCCAGTCTCAGTCTTCCAACAGTAACCTGAACTGTCCAGTCTCAGTCTTCCCACAGTAACCTGAACTGTCCAGTCACAGTCTTCCCACAGTAACCTGAACTATCCAGACTCAGACTTCCCACAGTAACCTGAACTGTCTAGACTCAGTCTTCCCACAGTGACCTGAACTGTCCAGTCTCACTCTTCCCACAGTAACCTGAACTGTCCAGATTCAGTCTTCCCACAGTAACCTGAACTGTCCAGTCTCATTCTTCCCACAGTAACCTGAACTATCCAGACTTACTACAGAATCGTAAACTGTCCAGTCTCAGTCTTCCGACAGTAACCTGAACTGTCCAGTCTCAGTCTTCCCACAGTAACCTGTAGTGTCCAGTCTCAGTATTCCCACAGAAACCTGAACTGTCCAAACTCAGTCTTCCCACAGTAACCTGAACTGTCCAGTCTCAGTCTTCCCACAGTAACCTGAACTGTCCAGTCTCAGTCTTCCCACAGTAACCTGAACTGTCCAGTCTCAGTCTTCCCACAGTAACCTGAACTGTCCAGACTCAGTCTTCCCACAGTAACCTGAACTGTCTAGACTCAGTCTTCCTACAGTGACCTGAACTGTCCAGTCTCACTCTTCCCACAGTAACCTGAACTGTCCAGATTCAGTCTTCCCACAGTAACCTGAACTGTCCAGTCTCATTCTTCCCACAGTAACCTGAACTATCCAGTCTTACTACAGAATCGTAAACTGTCCAGTCTCAGTCTTCCGACAGTAACCTGAACTGTCCAGTCTCAGTCTTCCCACAGTAACCTGTAGTATCCAGTCTCAGTATTCCCACAGAAACCTGAACTGTCCAATCTCAGTCTTCCCACAGTAACCTGAACTGTCCAGTCTCAGTCTTCCCACAGTAAGCTGAAATGTCCTGTCTCAGTCTTCCCACATTAACGTGAAACTGTATCACTCTACCCACGGTAACCTGAACTCTCCAGTCTGTCTTCCCACAATAATCTGAACAGTCCATTCTCAGTCTCCCAACAGTAACCTGAAGGGTCCAGTCTCAGTCTTCCCACAGTAGCCTGAACTGTCCAATCTCAGTCGGCCCACAGTAACCTAAACTGTCCAGTCCCCGTCTTCCCACAATAACCTGAACTGTCCAGTCTCTGTCTTCCCACAGTAACCTGAACTGTCCAGTCTCAGTCTTCCCACAGCAATCTGAACTGTCCAATCTCAGTCTTTCCACAGTAACCTGAACTGTACAGTCTCATTCTTCCCAGAGTAACCTGAACTGTCCAGTCCCAGTTGTCCCACAGTAACCTGAACTGTCCTGACTTCCCACAGTAACCTGAACTGTCCAATCTCCGTCTTCCCACATTAACCTGAACTGTCCAATCTCAGTCTTCCCACAGCAACCGGAACTGTCCAGCCTTCACACTGTAACCTGAACTGCCCAGTCTTCCCACAGTAATCTGAACTATGCAGTCTTCCCACAGAAAGCTAAACTGCCCTGTCTCAGTCTTCCCACAGTGACCTGAACTGTCCAGACTTCCCACAGAAAGCTGAACTGCCTAGTCTCAGTCTTCCCACAGTAACCAGATCTGTCCAGTCTCAGACTTCCCACAATAATCTGAACTGTCAATTCTCAGAATTCGCGCAGTAACCTGAACTGTCCAGTCTCAGTCTTCCCACAGTAGCCTGAACTGTCCAATCTCAGTCTTCCCACAGTAACCTGAACTGTCCAGTCTCAGTCTTCCCACAGTAACCTGAACTGTCCAGACTCAGTCTTCCCACAGTAACCTGAACTGTCTAGACTCAGTCTTCCCACAGTGACCTGAACTGTCCAGTCTCACTCTTCCCACAGTGACCTGAACTGTCCAGTCTCAGTCTTCCCACAGTAACCTGAACTGTCCAGTCTCAGTCTTCCCACAGTAACCTGAACTGTCCAGTCTCAGTCTTCCCACAGTAACCTGAACTGTCCAGACTCAGTCTTCCCACAGTAAACTGAACTGTCTAGACTCAGTCTTCCCACAGTGACCTGAACTGTCCAGTCTCACTCTTCCCACAGTAACCTGAACTGTCCAGATTCAGTCTTCCCACAGTAACCTGAACTGTCCAGTCTCATTCTTCCCACAGTAACCTGAACTGTCCAGTCTCAGTCTTCCGACAGTAACCTGAACTGTCCAGTCTCAGTCTTCCCACAGTAACCTGTAGTGTCCAGTCTCAGTATTCCCACAGAAACCTGAACTGTCCAAACTCAGTCTTCCCACAGTAACCTAAACTGTCCAGTCTCAGTCTTCCCACAGTAACCTGAACTGTCCAGTCTCAGTCTTCCCACAGTAACCTGAACTGTCCAGTCTCAGTCTTCCCACAGTAACCTGAACTGTCCAGACTCAGTCTTCCCACAGTAACCTGAACTGTCTAGACTCAGTCTTCCTACAGTGACCTGAACTGTCCAGTCTCACTCTTCCCACAGTAACCTGAACTGTCCAGATTCACTCTTCCCACAGTAACCTGAACTGTCCAGTCTCATTCTTCCCACAGTAACCTGAACTATCCAGTCTTACTACAGAATCGTAAACTGTCCAGCCTCAGTCTTCCGACAGTAACCTGAACTGTCCAGTCTCAGTCTTCCCACAGTAACCTGTAGTATCCAGTCTCAGTATTCCCACAGAAACCTGAACTGTCCAATCTCAGTCTTCCCACAGTAACCTGAACTGTCCAGTCTCAGTCTTCCCACAGTAAGCTGAAATGTCCTGTCTCAGTCTTCCCACATTAACGTGAAACTGTATCACTCTACTCACGGTAACCTGAACTCTCCAGTCTGTCTTCCCACAATAATCTGAACAGTCCATTCTCAGTCTCCCAACAGTAACCTGAAGGGTCCAGTCTCAGTCTTCCCACAGTAGCCTGAACTGTCCAATCTCAGTCGGCCCACAGTAACCTAAACTGTCCAGTCCCCGTCTTCCCACAATAACCTGAACTGTCCAGTCTCTGTCTTCCCACAGTAACCTGAACTGTCCAGTCTCAGTCTTCCCACAGCAATCTGAACTGTCCAATCTCAGTCTTTCCACAGTAACCTGAACTGTACAGTCTCATTCTTCCCAGAGTAACCTGAACTGTCCAGTCCCAGTTGTCCCACAGTAACCTGAACTGTCCTGACTTCCCACAGTAACCTGAACTGTCCAATCTCCGTCTTCCCACATTAACCTGAACTGTCCAATCTCAGTCTTCCCACAGCAACCGGAACTGTCCAGCCTTCACACTGTAACCTGAACTGCCCAGTCTTCCCACAGTAATCTGAACTATGCAGTCTTCCCACAGAAAGCTAAACTGCCCTGTCTCAGTCTTCCCACAGTGACCTGAACTGTCCAGACTTCCCACAGAAAGCTGAACTGCCTAGTCTCAGTCTTCCCACAGTAACCAGATCTGTCCAGTCTCAGACTTCCCACAATAATCTGAACTGTCAATTCTCAGAATTCGCGCAGTAACCTGAACTGTCCAGTCTCAGTCTTCCCACAGTAGCCTGAACTGTCCAATCTCAGTCTTCCCACAGTAACCTGAACTGTCCAGTCTCAGTCTTCCCACAGTAACCTGAACTGTCCAGTCTCAGTCTTCCCACAGTAACCTGAACTGTCCAGACTCAGTCTTCCCACAGTAAACTGAACTGTCTAGACTCAGTCTTCCCACAGTGACCTGAACTGTCCAGTCTCACTCTTCCCACAGTAACCTGAACTGTCCAGATTCAGTCTTCCCACAGTAACCTGAACTGTCCAGTCTCATTCTTCCCACAGTAACCTGAACTGTCCAGTCTCAGTCTTCCCACAGTAACCTGAACTGTCCAGACTCAGTCTTCCCACAGTAACCTGAACTGTCTAGACTCAGTCTTCCCACAGTGACCTGAACTGTCCAGTCTCACTCTTCCCACAGTAACCTGAACTGTCCAGATTCAGTCTTCCCACAGTAACCTGAACTGTCCAGTCTCATTCTTCCCACAGTAACCTGAACTATCCAGTCTTAGTACAGAATCGTAAACTGTCCAGTCTCAGTCTTCCGACAGTAACCTGAACTGTCCAGTCTCAGTCTTCCCACAGTAACCTGTAGTGTCCAGTCTCAGTATTCCCACAGAAACCTGAACTGTCCAATCTCAGTCTTCCCACAGTAACCTGAACTGTCCAGTCTCTGTCTTCCCACAGTAACCTGAACTGTCCAGTCTCAGTCTTCCCACAGTAAGCTGAAATGTCCAGTCTCAGTCTTCCCACAGTAATCTGAACTGTCCAATCTCACTCTTCCACAGTAAACTGAACTGTCCAATCTCAGTCTTCCCACAGTAACCTGAACTGTCCAATCTCACTCTTCCACAGTAAACTGAACTGTCCAATCTCAGTCTTCCCACAGTAACCTGAACTGTCCAATCTCACTCTTCCACAGTAAACTGAACTGTCCAGTCTCAGTCTTCCCACAGTAAGCTGAACTGTCCAGTCTCAGTCTTCCCACAGTAACCTGTAGTGTCCAGTCTCAGTATTCCCACAGAAACCTGAACTGTCCAATCTCAGTCTTCCCACAGTAACCTGAACTGTCCAGTCTCAGTCTTCCCACAGTAACCTGTAGTGTCCAGTCTCAGTATTCCCACAGAAACCTGAACTGTCCAAACTCAGTCTTCCCACAGTAACCTGAACTGTCCAGTCTCAGTCTTCCCACAGTAACCTGAACTGTCCAGTCTCAGTCTTCCCACAGTAACCTGAACTGTCCAGTCTCAGTCTTCTCACAGTAACCTGAACTGTCCAGATTCTGTCTTCCCACAGTGACCTGTACTGTCCAGTCTCAGTCTTCCCACAGTAACCTGAACTGTCCAGTCTCAGTCTTCCCACAGTAACCTGAACTGTCCAGACTCAGTCTTCCCACAGTAACCTGAACTGTCTAGACTCAGTCTTCCCACAGTGACCTGAACTGTCCAGTCTCAGTCTTCCCACAGTAAGCTGAAATGTCCAGTCTCAGTCTTCCCACATTAACCTGAAACTGTATCACTCTACCCACGGTAACCTGAACTCTCCAGTCTGTCTTCCCACAATAATCTGAACAGTCCATTCTCAGTCTCCCACCAGTAACCTGAAGGGTCCAGTCTCAGTCTTCCCACAGTAGCCTGAACTGTCCAATCTCAGTCTGCCCACAGTAACCTAAACTGTCCAGTCCCCGTCTTCCCACAATAACCTGAACTGTCCAGTCTCTGTCTTCCCACAGCAATCTGAACTGTCCAATCTCAGTCTTCCCACATTAACCTGAACTGTCCAATCTCAGTCTTCCCACAGCAACCGGAACTGTCCAGCCTTCACACTGTAACCTGAACTGCCCAGTCTTCCCACAGTAATCTGAACTATGCAGTCTTCCCACAGAAAGCTAAACTGCCCTGTCTCAGTCTTCCCACAGTGACCTGAACTGTCCAGACTTCCCACAGAAAGCTGAACTGCCTAGTCTCAGTCTTCCCACAGTAACCTGATCTGTCCAGTCTCAGACTTCCCACAATAATCTGAACTGTCAATTCTCAGAATTCGCGCAGTAACCTGAGCTGTCCAGTCTCAGTCTTCCCACAGTAGCCTGAACTGTCCAATCTCAGTCTTCCCACAGTAACCTGAACTGTCCAGTCTCAGTCTTCCCACAGTAGCCTGAACTGTCCAATCTCAGTCTTCCCACAGTAACCTGAACTGTCCAGTCTCAGTCTTCCCACAGTAACCTGAACTGTCCAGACTCAGTCTTCCCACAGTAACCTGAACTGTCTAGACTCAGTCTTCCCACAGTGACCTGAACTGTCCAGTCTCACTCTTCCCACAGTGACCTGAACTGTCCAGTCTCAGTCTTCCCACAGTAACCTGAACTGTCCAGTCTCAGTCTTCCCACAGTAACCTGAACTGTCCAGTCTCAGTCTTCCCACAGTAACCTGAACTGTCCAGACTCAGTCTTCCCACAGTAACCTGAACTGTCTAGACTCAGTCTTCCCACAGTGACCTGAACTGTCCAGTCTCACTCTTCCCACAGTAACCTGAACTGTCCAGATTCAGTCTTCCCACAGTAACCTGAACTGTCCAGTCTCATTCTTCCCACAGTAACCTGAACTATCCAGTCTTAGTACAGAATCGTAAACTGTCCAGTCTCAGTCTTCCGACAGTAACCTGAACTGTCCAGTCTCAGTCTTCCCACAGTAACCTGTAGTGTCCAGTCTCAGTATTCCCACAGAAACCTGAACTGTCCAATCTCAGTCTTCCCACAGTAACCTGAACTGTCCAGTCTCAGTCTTCCCACAGTAACCTGAACTGTCCAGTCTCAGTCTTCCCACAGTAAGCTGAAATGTCCAGTCTCAGTCTTCCCACAGTAACCTCAACTGTCCAATCTCACTCTTCCACAGTAAACTGAACTGTCCAATCTCAGTCTTCCCACAGTAACCTGAACTGTCCAATCTCACTCTTCCACAGTAAACTGAACTGTCCAATCTCAGTCTTCCCACAGTAACCTGAACTGTCCAATCTCACTCTTCCACAGTAAACTGAACTGTCCAATCTCAGTCTTCCCACAGTAACCTGAACTGTCCAGTCTCAGTCTTCCCACTGTAACCTAAACTGTCCAGTCCCCGTCTTCCCACAATAACCTGAACAGTCCAGTCTCTGTCTTCCCACAGTAACCTGAACTGTCCAGTCTCAGTCTTCTCACAGTAACCTGAACTGTCCAGATTCAGTCTTCCCACAGTGACCTGTACTGTCCAGTCTCAGTCTTCCCACAGTAACCTGAACTGTCCAGTCTCAGTCTTCCCACAGTAACCTGAACTGTCCAGACTCAGTCTTCCCACAGTAACCTGAACTGCCTAGACTCAGTCTTCCCACAGTGACCTGAACTGTCCAGTCTCAGTCTTCCCACAGTAAGCTGAAATGTCCAGTCTCAGTCTTCCCACATTAACCTGAAACTGTATCACTCTACCCACGGTAACCTGAACTCTCCAGTCTGTCTTCCCACAATAATCTGAACAGTCCATTCTCAGTCTCCCACCAGTAACCTGAAGGGTCCAGTCTCAGTCTTCCCACAGTAGCCTGAACTGTCCAATCTCAGTCTGCCCACAGTAACCTAAACTGTCCAGTCCCCGTCTTCCCACAATAACCTGAACTGTCCAGTCTCTGTCTTCCCACAGTAACCTGAACTGTCCAGTCTCAGTCTTCCCACAGCAATCTGAACTGTCCAATCTCAGTCTTTCCACAGTAACCTGAACTGTCCAATCTCAGTCTTCTCACAGTAACCTGAACTGTACAGTGTCAGTCTTTCCACAGTAACCTGAACTGTCCAGTGTCAGTCTTCCCAGAGTAACCTGAACTGTCCAGTCCCAGTTGTCCCACAGTAACCCGAACTGTCCTGACTTCCCACAGTAACCTGAACTGTCCAATCTCCGTCTTCCCACAGTAACCTGAACTGTCCAATCTCAGTCTTCCCACAGCAACCGGAACTGTCCAGCCTTCACACTGTAACCTGAACTGCCCAGTCTTCCCACAGTAATCTGAACTATGCAGTCTTCCCACAGAAAGCTAAACTGCCCTGTCTCAGTCTTCCCACAGTGACCTGAACTGTCCAGGCTTCCCACAGAAAGCTGAACTGCCTAGTCTCAGTCTTCCCACAGTAACCTGATCTGTCCAGTCTCAGACTTCCCACAATAATCTGAACTGTCAATTCTCAGAATTCGCGCAGTAACCTGAGCTGTCCAGTCTCAGTCTTCCCACAGTAACCTGAACTGTCCAGTCTCAGTCTTCCCACAGTAACCTGAACTGTCCAGTCTCAGTCTTCCCACAGTAAGCTGAAATGTCCAGTCTCAGTCTTCCCACAGTAACCTGAACTGTCCAA
This sequence comes from Hypanus sabinus, assembly GCF_030144855.1. Classification (NCBI taxonomy): domain Eukaryota; kingdom Metazoa; phylum Chordata; class Chondrichthyes; order Myliobatiformes; family Dasyatidae; genus Hypanus; species Hypanus sabinus. Next base: position 63,576,044 of record NC_082718.1, on the reverse strand, counting down.
TCTCACTCTTCCACAGTAAACTGAACTGTCCAATCTCAGTCTTCCCACAGTAACCTGAACTGTCCAATCTCACTCTTCCACAGTAAACTGAACTGTCCAATCTCAGTCTTCCCACAGTAACCTGAACTGTCCAGTCTCAGTCTTCCCACTGTAACCTAAACTGTCCAGTCCCCGTCTTCCCACAATAACCTGAACAGTCCAGTCTCTGTCTTCCCACAGTAACCTGAACTGTCGAGTCTCAGTCTTCTCACAGTAACCTGAACTGTCCAGATTCAGTCTTCCCACAGTGACCTGTACTGTCCAGTCTCAGTCTTCCCACAGTAACCTGAACTGTCCAGTCTCAGTCTTCCCACAGTAACCTGAACTGTCCAGACTCAGTCTTCCGACAGTAACCTGAACTGTCTAGACTCAGTCTTCCCACAGTGACCTGAACTGTCCAGTCTCAGTCTTCCCACAGTAAGCTGAAATGTCCAGTCTCAGTCTTCCCACATTAACCTGAAACTGTATCACTCTACCCACGGTAACCTGAACTCTCCAGTCTGTCTTCCCACAATAATCTGAACAGTCCATTCTCAGTCTCCCACCAGTAACCTGAAGGGTCCAGTCTCAGTCTTCCCACAGTAGCCTGAACTGTCCAATCTCAGTCTGCCCACAGTAACCTAAACTGTCCAGTCCCCGTCTTCCCACAGTGACCTGAACTGTCCAGTCCCCGTCTTCCCACAATAACCTGAACTGTCCAGTCTCTGTCTTCCCACAGTAACCTGAACTGTCCAGTCTCAGTCTTCCCACAGTAACCTGAACTGTCCAGTCTCAGTCTTCCCACAGTAACCTGAACTGTGCAGTCTCACTCTTCCCACAGTAACCTGAACTGTGCAGTCTCACTCTTCCCACAGTAACCTCAACTGTCCAGACTCAGTCTTCCCACAGTAAACTGAACTGTCCAGTCTCAGTCTTCCCACAGTAACCTGAACTGTCCAGTCTTCCCACAGTATCCTGAACTATCCAGTCTTACTACAGAATCCTGAACTGTCCTGTCTCAGTCTTCCCACAGTAACCTGAACTGTCCAGTCTCAGTCTTCCCACAGTAACCTGTAGTGTCCAGTCTCAGTATTCCCACAGTAACCTGAACTGTCCAATCTCAGTCTTCCCACATTAACCTGAAACTGTATCAGTCTACCCACGGTAACCTGACCTCTCCAGTCTGCCTTCCCACAATAATCTGAACAGTCCAGTCTCACTCTTCCCACAGTAACCTGAACTGTCCAGACTCAGTCTTCCCACAGTAACCTGAACTGTCCAGACTCAGTCTTCCCACAGTAACCTGAACTGTCCAGTCTCAGTCCTCCCACAGTAACCTGAACTGTCCAGACTCAGTCTTCCCACAGTAACCTGAAATGTCCAGTATCAGTCCTCCCACAGTAACCTGAACTGTCCAGACTCAGTCTTCCCACAGTAACCTAAACTGTCCAGTGCCCGTCTTCCCACAATAACCTGAACTGTCCAGTCTCCGTCTTCCCACAGTAACCTCAACTGTCCAGACTCAGTCTTCCCACAGTAGCCTGAACTGTCCAATCTCAGTCTTCCCACAGTAACCTAAACTGTCCAGTGCCCGTCTTCCCACAGTAACCTGAACTGTCCAGTCTCAGTCTTCCCACAGTGACCTGAACTGTCCAGACTCAGTCTTCCCACAGTGACCTGAACTGTCCAGTCTCAGTCTTCCCACAGTAACCTGAACTGTGCAGTCTCACTCTTCCCACAGTAACCTCAACTGTCCAGACTCAGTCTTCCCACAGTAACCTGAACTGTCCAGTGCCCGTCTTCCCACAATAACCTGAACTGTCCAGTCTCAGTCTTCCCACAGTAACCTGAACTGTCCAGTCTCAGTCTTCCCACAGTGACCTGAACTGTCCAGACTCAGTCTTCCCACAGTGACCTGAACTGTCCAGTCTCAGTCTTCCCACAGTAACCTGAACTGTGCAGTCTCACTCTTCCCACAGTAACCTCAACTGTCCAGACTCAGTCTTCCCACAGTAACCTGAACTGTCCAGACTCAGTCTTCCCACAGTGACCTGAACTGTCCAGTCTCAGTCTTCCCACAGTAACCTGAACTGTGCAGTCTCACTCTTCCCACAGTAACCTCAACTGTCCAGACTCAGTCTTCCCACAGTAACCTGAACTGTCCAGACTCAGTCTTCCCACAGTGACCTGAACTGTCCAGTCTCAGTCTTCCCACATTAACCTGAATCTGTATCAGTCTACCCACGGTAACCTGACGTCTCCAGTCTGCCTTCCCACAATAATCTGAACAGTCCATTCTCAGTCTGCCCCCAGTAACCTGAACTGTGCAGTCTCAGTCTTCCCACTGTAACATAAACTGTCCAGTCCCCGTCTTCCCACAATAACCTGAACAGTCCATTCTCAGAATTCGCGCAGTAACCTGAGCTGTCCAGTCTCAGTCTTCCCACAGTAGCCTGAACTGTCCAATCTCAGTCTTCCCACAGTAACCTGAACTGTCCAATCTCAGTCTTCCCACAGTAACCTGAACTGTCCAGTCTCAGTCTTCCCACAGTAACCTGAACTGTCTAGACTCAGTCTTCCCACAGTGACCTGAACTGTCCAGTCTCACTCTTCCCACAGTGACCTGAACTGTCCAGTCTCAGTCTTCCCACAGTAACCTGAACTGTCCAGTCTCAGTCTTCCCACAGTAACCTGAACTGTCTAGACTCAGTCTTCCCACAGTAACCTGAACTGTCCAGTCTCAGTCTTCCCACAGTAACCTGAACTGTCCAGTCTCAGTCTTCCCACAGTAACCTGAACTGTCTAGACTCAGTCTTCCCACAGTGACCTGAACTGTCCAGTCTCACTCTTCCCACAGTAACCTGAACTGTCCAGATTCAGTCTTCCCACAGTAACCTGAACTGTCCAGTCTCATTCTTCCCACAGTAACCTGAACTATCCAGTCTTAGTACAGAATCGTAAACTGTCCAGTCTCAGTCTTCCGACAGTAACCTGAACTGTCCAGTCTCAGTCTTCCCACAGTAACCTGTAGTGTCCAGTCTCAGTATTCCCACAGAAACCTGAACTGTCCAATCTCAGTCTTCCCACAGTAACCTGAACTGTCCAGTCTCAGTCTTCCCACAGTAACCTGAACTGTCCAGTCTCAGTCTTCCCACAGTAAGCTGAAATGTCCAGTCTCAGTCTTCCCACAGTAACCTGAACTGTCCAATCTCAGTCTTCCACAGTAAACTGAACTGTCCAATCTCAGTCTTCCCACAGTAACCTGAACTGTCCAATCTCACTCTTCCACAGTAAACTGAACTGTCCAATCTCAGTCTTCCCACAGTAACCTGAACTGTCCAATCTCACTCTTCCACAGTAAACTGAACTGTCCAATCTCAGTCTTCCCACAGTAACCTGAACTGTCCAGTCTCAGTCTTCCCACTGTAACCTAAACTGTCCAGTCCCCGTCTTCCCACAATAACCTGAACAGTCCAGTCTCTGTCTTCCCACAGTAACCTGAACTGTCCAGTCTCAGTCTTCTCACAGTAACCTGAACTGTCCAGATTCAGTCTTCCCACAGTGACCTGTACTGTCCAGTCTCAGTCTTCCCACAGTAACCTGAACTGTCCAGTCTCAGTCTTCCCACAGTGACCTGAACTGTCCAGTCTCAGTCTTCCCACAGTAAGCTGAAATGTCCAGTCTCAGTCTTCCCACATTAACCTGAAACTGTATCACTCTACCCACGGTAACCTGAACTCTCCAGTCTGTCTTCCCACAATAATCTGAACAGTCCATTCTCAGTCTCCCACCAGTAACCTGAAGGGTCCAGTCTCAGTCTTCCCACAGTAACCTAAACTGTCCAGTCCCCGTCTTCCCACAATAACCTGAACTGTCCAGTCTCTGTCTTCCCACAGTAACCTGAACTGTCCAGTCTCAGTCTTCCCACAGCAATCTGAACTGTCCAATCTCAGTCTTCCCACAGTAACCTGAACTGTCCAGTCTCAGTCTTCCCACAGCAATCTGAACTGTCCAGTCCCAGTTGTCCCACAGTAACCCGAACTGTCCTGACTTCCCACAGTAACCTGAACTGTCCAATCTCCGTCTTCCCACAGTAACCTGAACTGTCCAATCTCAGTCTTCCCACAGCAACCGGAACTGTCCAGCCTTCACACTGTAACCTGAACTGCCCAGTCTTCCCACAGTAATCTGAACTATGCAGTCTTCCCACAGAAAGCTAAGCTGCCCTGTCTCAGTCTTCCCACAGTGACCTGAACTGTCCAGGCTTCCCACAGAAAGCTGAACTGCCTAGTCTCAGTCTTCCCACAGTAACCTGATCTGTCCAGTCTCAGACTTCCCACAATAATCTGAACTGTCAATTCTCAGAATTCGCGCAGTAACCTGAGCTGTCCAGTATCAGTCTTCCCACAGTAACCTGAACTGTCCAGTCTCAGTCTTCCCACAGTAACCTGAACTGTCCAGTCTCAGTCTTCCCACAGTAAGCTGAAATGTCCAGTCTCAGTCTTCCCACAGTAACCTGAACTGTCCAATCTCACTCTTCCACAGTAAACTGAACTGTCCAATCTCAGTCTTCCCACAGTAACCTGAACTGTCCAATCTCACTCTTCCACAGTAAACTGAACTGTCCAATCTCAGTCTTCCCACAGTAACCTGAACTGTCCAGTCTCAGTCTTCCCACTGTAACCTAAACTGTCCAGTCCCCGTCTTCCCACAATAACCTGAACAGTCCAGTCTCTGTCTTCCCACAGTAACCTGAACTGTCGAGTCTCAGTCTTCTCACAGTAACCTGAACTGTCCAGATTCAGTCTTCCCACAGTGACCTGTACTGTCCAGTCTCAGTCTTCCCACAGTAACCTGAACTGTCCAGTCTCAGTCTTCCCACAGTAACCTGAACTGTCCAGACTCAGTCTTCCCACAGTAACCTGAACTGTCTAGACTCAGTCTTCCCACAGTGACCTGAACTGTCCAGTCTCAGTCTTCCCACAGTAAGCTGAAATGTCCAGTCTCAGTCTTCCCACATTAACCTGAAACTGTATCACTCTACCCACGGTAACCTGAACTCTCCAGTCTGTCTTCCCACAATAATCTGAACAGTCCATTCTCAGTCTCCCACCAGTAACCTGAAGGGTCCAGTCTCAGTCTTCCCACAGTAACCTGAACTGTCCAGTCTCAGTCTTCCCACAGTAACCTGAACTGTCCAGTCTCAGTCTTCCCACAGTAACCTGAACTGTCCAGTCTCAGTCTTCCCACAGTAACCTGAACTGTGCAGTCTCACTCTTCCCACAGTAACCTGAACTGTGCAGTCTCACTCTTCCCACAGTAACCTCAACTGTCCAGACTCAGTCTTCCCACAGTAAACTGAACTGTCCACTCTCAGTCTTCCCACAGTAACCTGAACTGTCCAGTCTTCCCACAGTATCCTGAACTATCCAGTCTTACTACAGAATCCTGAACTGTCCTGTCTCAGTCTTCCCACAGTAACCTGAACTGTCCAGTCTCAGTCTTCCCACAGTAACCTGTAGTGTCCAGTCTCAGTATTCCCACAGTAACCTGAACTGTCCAGTCTCAGTCTTCCTACAGAAAGCAGAACAGTCCAGTCTCAGTCTTCCCAAAATTACCTTAACTGTCCAGTCTCTGTCTTCGCACAGTAACCTGAACTGTCCTGACTTCCCACAGTAGCCTGAACTGTCCAGTCTCAGTCTTCGCGCCGTAACCTGAACTGAACAATTTCAGTCGTCCCACAGTTACCAGAACTGTCCAGTCTCAGTCTTCCCACAGTAACCTGAACTGTCCAGTCTCAGTCTTCCCACAGTAACCTGAACTGCCCAGTCTCAGTCTTCCCTCAATAAACTGAACTGTCCAGTCTCTGTCTTCCCACAATAATCTGAACTGTCAATTCACAGATTTCGCGCAGTAACCTGAACTGTCCAGTTTCAGTCTACGCACAGTAATCTGAACTGTCCAGACTCAGTCTTCCCATAGTAACCTGAACTGTCCAATCTCAGTCTTCCGACAGTAACCTGAACTGTCCAGTCTCAGTCTTCCCTCAATAAACTGAACTGTCCAGTCTCTGTCTTCCCACAATAATCTGAACTGTCAATTCACAGATTTCGCGCAGTAACCTGAACTGTCCAGTTTCAGTCTACGCACAGTAATCTGAACTGTCCAGACTCAGTCTTCCCATAGTAACCTGAACTGTCCAATCTCAGTCTTCCGACAGTAACCTGAACTGTCCAGTTTCAGTCTACGCACAGTAACCTGAACTGACCAGTCTCAGTCTTCCCACAGTAACCTGAACTGTCCAGTCTCAGTCTTCCCACATTAACCTGAAACTGTATCAGTCTACCCACGGTAACCTGACCTCTCCAGTCTGCCTTCCCACAATAATCTGAACTGTCAATTCTCAGTCTGCCCCCAGTAAGCTGAAATGTCCAATCTCAGTCCTCCCACAGTAACCTGAACTGTCCAGACTCAGTCTTCCCACAGTAACCTAAACTGTCCAGTGCCCGTCTTCCCACAATAACCTGAACTGTCCAGTCTCCGTCTTCCCACAGTAGCCTGAACTGTCCAATCTCAGTCTTCCCACAGTAACCTAAACTGTCCAGTGCCCGTCTTCCCACAATAACCTGAACTGTCCAGTCTCAGTCTTCCCACAGTAACCTGAACTGTCCAGTCTCAGTCTTCCCACAGTAACCTGAACTGTCGAAACAGTCTTCCCACAGTGTCCTGTACTGTCCAGACTCAGTCTTCCCACAGTGACCTGAACTGTCCAGACTCAGTCTTCCCACAGTGACCTGAACTGTCCAGTCTCAGTCTTCCCACAGTAACCTGAACTGTCCAGTCTCAGTCTTCCCACAGTAACCTGTAGTGTCCAGTCTCAGTATTCCCACAGTAACCTGAACTGTCCAGTCTCAGTCTTCCTACAGTAAGCAGAACAGTCCAGTCTCAGTCTTCCCAAAATTACCTTAACTGTCCAGTCTCTGTCTTCGCACAGTAACCTGAACTGTGCAGTCTCACTCTTCCCACAGTAACCTCAACTGTCCAGACTCAGTCTTCCCACAGTAACCTGAACTGTCCAGACTCAGTCTTCCCACAGTGACCTGAACTGTCCAGACTCAGTCTTCCCACAGTGACCTGAACTGTCCAGTCTCAGTCTTCCCACAGTAACCTGAACTGTGCAGTCTCACTCTTCCCACAGAAACCTCAACTGTCCAGATTCAGTCTTCCCACAGTAACCTGAACTGTCCAGTCTCAGTCTTCCCACAGTAACCTAAACTGTCCAGTGCCCGTTTTCCCACAATAACCCGAACTGTCCAGTCTCAGTCTTCCCACAGTAACCTGAACTGTCCAGTCTCAGTCTTCCCACAGTGACCTGAACTGTCCAGACTCAGTCTTCCCACAGTGACCTGAACTGTCCAGTCTCAGTCTTCCCACAGTAACCTGAACTGTGCAGTCTCACTCTTCCCACAGTAACCTCAACTGTCCAGACTCAGTCTTCCCACAGTAACCTTAACTGTCCAGTCTCAGTCTTCCCACATTAACCTGAAACTGTATCAGTCTACCCACGGTAACCTGACCTCTCCAGTCTGCCTTCCCACAATAACCTGAACTGTCCAGTCTCAGTCTTCCCATAGTAACCTGAACTGTCCAATCTCAGTCTTCCCACAGTAACCTGAACTGTCCAGTCCCCGTCTTCCCACAATAACCTGAACTGTCAAGTCTCAGTCTTCCCACAGTGACCTGAACTGTCCAGACTCAGTCTTCCCACAATAACCTGAACTGTCCAATCTCATTCTTCCCACAGTAACCTGAACTGTCCAGTCTCCGTCTTCCCACAGTAACCTGAACTGTCCAGTCTCAGTCTTCCCATAGTAACCTGAACTGTCCAATCTCAGTCTTTCCACAGTAACCTGAACTGTCCAGTGTCAGTCTTCCCACAGTAACCTGAACTGTCCAGTCCCCGTCTTCCCACAATAACCTGAACTGTCAAGTCTCAGTCTTCCCACAGTGACCTGAACTGTCCAGTCTCAGTCTTCCCACAGTGACCTGAACTGTCCAGACTCAGTCTTCCCACAGTGACCTGAACTGTCCAATCTCAGTCTTCCCACAGTGACCTGAACTGTCCAGTCTCAGTCTTCCCACAGTGACCTGAACTGTCCAGTCTCAGTCTTCCCACAGTAACCTAAACTGTCCAGTGCCCGTTTTCCCACAATAACCTGAACTGTCCAGTCTCAGTCTTCCCACAGTGACCTGAACTGTCCAGTCTCAGTCTTCCCACAGTGACCTGAACTGTCCAGACTCAGTCTTCCCACAGTGACCTGAACTGTCCAATCTCAGTCTTCCCACAGTGACCTGAACTGTCCAGTCTCAGTCTTCCCACAGTGACCTGAACTGTCCAGACTCAGTCTTCCCACAGTAACCTGAACTGTCCAGACTCAGTCTTCCCACAGTGACCTGAACTGTCCAGTCTCAGTCTTCCCACAGTGACCTGAACTGTCCAGTCTCAGTCTTCCCACAGTAACCTGAACTGTGCAGTCTCACTCTTCCCACAGTAACCTCAACTGTCCAGACTCAGTCTTCCCACAGTAACCTGAGCTGTCCAGACTCAGTCTTACCTCAGTGACCTGAACTGTCCAGACTCAGTCTTCCCACAGTGACCTGAACTGTCCAGTCTCAGTCTTCCCACAGTAACCTGAACTGTGCAGTCTCTTTCTTCCCACAGTAACCTCAACTGTCCAGATTCAGTCTTCCCACAGTAACCTGAACTGTCCAGTCTCAGTCTTCCCACAGTAACCTAAACTGTCCAGTGCCCGTCTTCCCACAATAACCTGAACTGTCCAGTCTCAGTCTTCCCACAGTAACCTAAACTGTCCAGTGCCCGTCTTCCCACAATAACCTGAACTGTCCAGTCTCAGTCTTCCCACAGTAACCTAAACTGTCCAGTGCCCGTCTTCCCACAATAACCTGAACTGTCCAGTCTCAGTCTTCCCACAGTGAACTGAACTGTCCAGTCTCAGTCTTCCCACAGTAACCTGAACTGTGCAGTCTCACTCTTCCCACAGTAACCTCAACTGTCCAGACTCAGTCTTCCCACAGTAACCTGAACTGTCCAGTCTCAGTCTTCCCACAGTAACCTGAACTGTCCAGTCTTCCCACAGTAACCTGAACTATCCAGTCTTACTACAGAATCCTGAACTGTCCTGTCTCAGTCTTCCCACAGTAACCTGAACTGTCCAGTCTCAGTCTTCCTACAGTAAGCAGAACAGTCCAGTCTCAGTCTTCCCAAAATTACCTTAACTGTCCAGTCTCTGTCTTCGCACAGTAACCTGAACTGTCCTGACTTCCCACAGTAGCCTGAACTGTCCAGTCTCAGTCTTCGCGCCGTAACCTGAACTGAACAATTTCAGTCGTCCCACAGTTACCTGAACTGTCCAGTCTCAGTCTTCCCACAGTAACCTGAACTGTCCAGTCTCCGTCTTCCCTCAATTAACTGAACTGTCCAGTCTCTGTCTTCCCACAATAATCTGAACTGTCAATTCTCAGAATTCGCGCAGTAACCTGAACTGTCCAGTTTCAGTCTACGCACAGTAATCTGAACTGTCCAGACTCAGTCTTCCCATAGTAACCTGAACTGTCCAATCTCAGTCTTCCCACAGTAACCTGAACTGTCCAGTCTCAGTCTTCTCACAGTAACCTGAACTGTCCGGACTCAGTCTTCCCACAGTGACCTGCACTGTCCAGTCTCAGTCTTCCCTAAGTAACCTGAAGGGTCCAGTCTCAGTCTTCCCACAGTAACCTGAACTGTTCAGTCTCAGTCTTCTCACAGTAACCTGAACTGTCCAGACTCAGTCTTCCCACAGTGACCTGAACAGTCCAGTCTCAGTCTTCCCACAGTGACCTGAAGTGTCCAGACTCAGTCTTCCCACAGTGACCTGATCTGTCCAGTCTCTGTCTTCCCACAATCACCTGAACTGTCCAGTCTCAGTCTTCCCACAGTAACCTGAACTGTCCAGTCTCAGTCTTCCCACAGTAACCTGAACTGTCCAGTCTCCGTCTTCCCACAGTAACCTGAACTGTCCGGTCTCTGTCTACCCACTGTAACCTGAACTGTCCAGTCTCAGTCTTCCCACAGTAACCTCAACTATCCAGTCTTCCCACAATAACCTGAACTGTCCAGTCTCAGTGTTCCCACAGTAACCTGAACTGTCCAGACTCAGTCTTCCCACAGTAACCTGAACTGTCCAGACTCAGTCTTCCCACAGTGACCTGAACTGTCCAGTCTCAGTCTTCCCACAGTGACCTGAACTGTCCAGTCTCAGTCTTCCCACAGTAACCTGAACTGTGCAGTCTTACTACAGAATCCTGAACTGTCCAGTCTCAGTCTTCCCACAGTAACCTGAACTGTCCAGTCTCAGTCTTCCCACAGTAACCTGTAGTGTCCAGTCTCAGTATTCCCACAGTAACCTGAACTGTCCAGTCTCAGTCTTCCCAGAATTACCTTAACTGTCCAGTCTCTATCTTCGCACAGTAACCTGAACTGTCCTGACTTCCCACAGTAGCCTGAACTGTCCAGTCTCAGTCTTCGCGCCGTAACCTGAACTGAACAGTTTCAGTCGTCCCACAGTAACCTGAACTGTCCAGTCTCAGTCTTCCTACAGTAACCTGAACTGTCCAGTCTCAGTCTCCCCTCAATAAACTGAACTGTCCGGACTCAGTCTTCCCATAGTAACCTGAACTGTCCAATCTCAGTCTTCCCACAGTAAACTGAACTGTCCAATCTCAGTCTTCCCACAGTAACCTGAACTGTCCAGTCTCAGTCTTCCCACAGTAACCTAAACTGTCCAGTCCCCGTCTTCCCACAATAAACTGAACTGTCCAGTCTCTGTCTTCCCACAGTAACCTGAACTGTCCAGACTCAGTCTTCCCACAGTAACCTGAACTGTCCAGTCTCAGTCTTCCCACAGTAGCCTGAACTGTCCAATCTCAGTCTTTCCACAGTAACCTAAACTGTCCAGTCCCCGTCTTCCCACAATAAACTGAACTGTCCAGTCTCTGTCTTCCCACAGTAACCTGAACTGTCCAGTCTTCCCACAGTAACCTGAACTCTCCAGTCTCAGTATTTCCACAGTAACCTGAACTGTCCAGTCTCAGTCTTCCCACAGAAAGCTGAACTATCTGGTCTCAGTCAACCCACTGTAAACTGAACTGTCCAGTCACTGTCTTCCCACAATAATCTGAACGGTCAAATCTCAGACTTCGCGCAGTAACCTGAACTGTCCAGTCTCAGTCTTCCCACAGTAACCTGAACTGTCCAGTCTCAGTCTTCCCACAGTAACCTGAACTGTCCAGTCTCAGTCTTCCCACAGTGACCTGAACTGTCCAGACTCAGTCTTCCCACAGTGACCTGAACTGTCCAGACTCAGTCTTCCCACAATAACCTGAACTGTCCAGTCTCAGTCTTCCCACAGTAATTTGAAATGTCCAGTCTTCCCACATTAAACTGAACTGTCCAACCTCAGTCTTCCCACAGTAACCTGAAATGTCCAGTCTTCCCACAGTAAACTGAAATGTCCAGTCTCAGTCTTCCCACATTAACCTGAACTGTATCAGTCTACCCACTGTAACCTGAACTCTCCAGTCTGTCTTCCCACAATAATCTGAACAGTCCATTCTCAGTCTCCCACCAGTAACCTGAAGGGTCCAGTCTCAGTCTTCCCACAGTAGCCTGAACTGTCCAATCTCAGTCATCCCACTGTAACCTAAACTGTCCAGTCCCCGTCTTCCCACAATAACCTGAACTGTCCAGTCTTCCCACATTAACCTGAAACTGTATCAGTCTACCCACGGTAACCTGAACTCTCCAGTCTGCCTTCCCACAATAATCTGAACTGTCCAGACTCAGTCTTCCCACAGTAACCTAAACTGTCCAGTGCCCGTCTTCCCACAATAACCTGAACTGTCCAGTCTCCGTCTTCCCACAGTAGCCTGAACTGTCCAGTGCCCGTCTTCCCACAGTAACCTGAACTGTCCAGTCTCAGTCTTCCCACAGTGACCTGAACTGTCCAGACTCAGTCTTCCCACAGTGACCTGAACTGTCCAGACTCAGTCTTCCCACAGTGACCTGAACTGTCCAGACTCAGTCTTCCCACAGTGACCTGAACTGTCCAGTCTCAGTCTTCCCACAGTAACCTCAACTGTCCAGACTCAGTCTTCCCACAGTAACCTGAACTGTCCAGTCTCTGTCTTCCCACAGTAACCTGAACTGTCCAATCTCAGTCTTCCCACATTAACCTGAAACTGTATCAGTCTACCCACGGTAACCTGACCTCTCCAGTCTGCCTTCCCACAATAATCTGAACAGTCCAGTCTCACTCTTCCCACAGTAACCTGAACTGTCCAGACTCAGTCTTCCCACAGTAACCTGAACTGTCCAGACTCAGTCTTCCCACAGTAACCTGAACTGTCCAGTCTCAGTCCTCCCACAGTAACCTGAACTGTCCAGACTCAGTCTTCCCACAGTAACCTGAACTGTCCAGTCTCAGTCCTCCCACAGTAACCTGAACTGTCCAGACTCAGTCTGCCCCCAGTAACCTGAAATGTCCAGTCTCAGTCTTCCCACAGTAACCTGAACTGTCCAGTCTCCGTCTTCCCACAGTAACCTGAACTGTCCGGTCTCTGTCTACCCACTGTAACCTGAACTGTCCAGTCTCAGTCTTCCCACAGTAACCTCAACTATCCAGTCTTCCCACAATAACCTGAACTGTCCAGTCTCAGTGTTCCCACAGTAACCTGAACTGTCCAGACTCAGTCTTCCCACAGTAACCTGAACTGTCCAGACTCAGTCTTCCCACAGTGACCTGAACTGTCCAGTCTCAGTCTTCCCACAGTGACCTGAACTGTCCAGTCTCAGTCTTCCCACAGTAACCTGAACTGTGCAGTCTTACTACAGAATCCTGAACTGTCCAGTCTCAGTCTTCCCACAGTAACCTGAACTGTCCAGTCTCAGTCTTCCCACAGTAACCTGTAGTGTCCAGTCTCAGTATTCCCACAGTAACCTGAACTGTCCAGTCTCAGTCTTCCCTGAATTACCTTAACTGTCCAGTCTCTATCTTCGCACAGTAACCTGAACTGTCCTGACTTCCCACAGTAGCCTGAACTGTCCAGTCTCAGTCTTCGCGCCGTAACCTGAACTGAACAGTTTCAGTCGTCCCACAGTAACCTGAACTGTCCAGTCTCAGTCTTCCTACAGTAACCTGAACTGTCCAGTCTCAGTCTCCCCTCAATAAACTGAACTGTCCGGACTCAGTCTTCCCATAGTAACCTGAACTGTCCAATCTCAGTCTTCCCACAGTAAACTGAACTGTCCAATCTCAGTCTTCCCACAGTAACCTGAACTGTCCAGTCTCAGTCTTCCCACAGTAACCTAAACTGTCCAGTCCCCGTCTTCCCACAATAAACTGAACTGTCCAGTCTCTGTCTTCCCACAGTAACCTGAACTGTCCAGACTCAGTCTTCCCACAGTAACCTGAACTGTCCAGTCTCAGTCTTCCCACAGTAGCCTGAACTGTCCAATCTCAGTCTTTCCACAGTAACCTAAACTGTCCAGTCCCCGTCTTCCCACAATAAACTGAACTGTCCAGTCTCTGTCTTCCCACAGTAACCTGAACTGTCCAGTCTTCCCACAGTAACCTGAACTCTCCAGTCTCAGTATTTCCACAGTAACCTGAACTGTCCAGTCTCAGTCTTCCCACAGAAAGCTGAACTATCTGGTCTCAGTCAACCCACTGTAAACTGAACTGTCCAGTCACTGTCTTCCCACAATAATCTGAACGGTCAAATCTCAGACTTCGCGCAGTAACCTGAACTGTCCAGTCTCAGTCTTCCCACAGTAACCTGAACTGTCCAGTCTCAGTCTTCCCACAGTAACCTGAACTGTCCAGTCTCAGTCTTCCCACAGTGACCTGAACTGTCCAGACTCAGTCTTCCCACAGTGACCTGAACTGTCCAGACTCAGTCTTCCCACAATAACCTGAACTGTCCAGTCTCAGTCTTCCCACAGTAATTTGAAATGTCCAGTCTTCCCACATTAAACTGAACTGTCCAACCTCAGTCTTCCCACAGTAACCTGAAATGTCCAGTCTTCCCACAGTAAACTGAAATGTCCAGTCTCAGTCTTCCCACATTAACCTGAACTGTATCAGTCTACCCACTGTAACCTGAACTCTCCAGTCTGTCTTCCCACAATAATCTGAACAGTCCATTCTCAGTCTCCCACCAGTAACCTGAAGGGTCCAGTCTCAGTCTTCCCACAGTAGCCTGAACTGTCCAATCTCAGTCATCCCACTGTAACCTAAACTGTCCAGTCCCCGTCTTCCCACAATAACCTGAACTGTCCAGTCTTCCCACATTAACCTGAAACTGTATCAGTCTACCCACGGTAACCTGAACTCTCCAGTCTGCCTTCCCACAATAATCTGAACTGTCCAGACTCAGTCTTCCCACAGTAACCTAAACTGTCCAGTGCCCGTCTTCCCACAATAACCTGAACTGTCCAGTCTCCGTCTTCCCACAGTATCCTGAACTGTCCAGTGCCCGTCTTCCCACAGTAACCTGAACTGTCCAGTCTCAGTCTTCCCACAGTGACCTGAACTGTCCAGACTCAGTCTTCCCACAGTGACCTGAACTGTCCAGACTCAGTCTTCCCACAGTGACCTGAACTGTCCAGACTCAGTCTTCCCACAGTGACCTGAACTATCCAGTCTCAGTCTTCCCACAGTAACCTCAACTGTCCAGACTCAGTCTTCCCACAGTAACCTGAACTGTCCAGTCTCTGTCTTCCCACAGTAACCTGAACTGTCCAATCTCAGTCTTCCCACATTAACCTGAAACTGTATCAGTCTACCCACGGTAACCTGACCTCTCCAGTCTGCCTTCCCACAATAATCTGAACAGTCCAGTCTCACTCTTCCCACAGTAACCTGAACTGTCCAGACTCAGTCTTCCCACAGTAACCTGAACTGTCCAGACTCAGTCTTCCCACAGTAACCTGAACTGTCCAGTCTCAGTCCTCCCACAGTAACCTGAACTGTCCAGACTCAGTCTTCCCACAGTAACCTGAACTGTCCAGTCTCAGTCCTCCCACAGTAACCTGAACTGTCCAGACTCAGTCTGCCCCCAGTAACCTGAAATGTCCAGTCTCAGTCCTCCCACAGTAACCTGAACTGTCCAGACTCAGTCTTCCCACAGTAACCTAAACTGTCCAGTGCCCGTCTTCCCACAATAACCTGAACTGTCCAGTCTCCGTCTTCCCACAGTAACCTCAACTGTCCAGACTCAGTCTTCCCACAGTAGCCTGAACTGTCCAATCTCAGTCTTCCCACAGTAACCTAAACTGTCCAGTGCCCGTCTTCCCACAGTAACCTGAACTGTCCAGTCTCAGTCTTCCCACAGTGACCTGAACTGTCCAGACTCAGTCTTCCCACAGTAACCTGAACTGTCCAGTCTCAGTCTTCCCACAGTAACCTGAACTGTGCAGTCTCACTCTTCCCACAGTAACCTCAACTGTCCAGACTCAGTCTTCCCACAGTAACCTGAACTGTCCAGTGCCCGTCTTCCCACAATAACCTGAACTGTCCAGTCTCAGTCTTCCCACAGTAACCTGAACTGTCCAGTCTCAGTCTTCCCACAGTGACCTGAACTGTCCAGACTCAGTCTTCCCACAGTGAACTGAACTGTCCAGTCTCAGTCTTCCCACAGTAACCTGAACTGTGCAGTCTCACTCTTCCCACAGTAACCTCAACTGTCCAGACTCAGTCTTCCCACAGTAACCTGAACTGTTCAGACTCAGTCTTCCCACAGTGACCTGAACTGTCCAGTCTCAGTCTTCCCACAGTAACCTGAACTGTGCAGTCTCACTCTTCCCACAGTAACCTCAACTGTCCAGACTCAGTCTTCCCACAGTAACCTGAACTGTCCAGACTCAGTCTTCCCACAGTGACCTGAACTGTCCAGTCTCAGTCTTCCCACATTAACCTGAATCTGTATCAGTCTACCCACGGTAACCTGACCTCTCCAGTCTGCCTTCCCACAATAATCTGAACAGTCCAGTCTCACTCTTCCCACAGTAACCTCAACTGTCCAGACTCAGTCTTCCCACAGTAACCTCAACTGTCCAGACTCAGTCTTCCCACAGTAACCTGAACTGTCCAGTCTCAGTCTTCCCACAGTAACCTGAACTGTCCAGTCTTCCCACAGTAACCTGAACTGTCCAGTGCCCGTCTTCCCACAATAACCTGAACTGTCCAGTCTCAGTCTTCCCACATTAACCTGAAACTGTATCAGTCTACCCACGGTAACCTGACCTCTCCAGTCTGCCTTCCCACAATAATCTGAACTGTCAATTCTCAGAATTCGCGCAGTAACCTGAACTGTCCAGTTTCATTCTACGCACAGTAATCTGAACTGTCCAGACTCAGTCTTCCCATAGTAACCTGAACTGTCCAATCTCAGTCTTCCCACAGTAACCTGAACTGTCCAGTCTCAGTCTTCTCACAGTAACCTGAACTGTCCAGACTCAGTCTTCCCACTGTGACCTGAACTGTCCAGTCTCAGTCTTCCCACAGTGACCTGAACTGTCCAGTCTCAGTCTTCCCTCAGTAACCTGAAGGGTCCAGTCTCAGTCTTCCCACAGTAACCTGAACTGTCCAGTCTAAGTCTTCTCACAGTAACCTGAACTGTCCAGACTCAGTCTTCCCACAGTGACCTGAACTGTCCAGTCTCAGTCTTCCCACAGTGACCTGAAGGGTCCAGACTCAGTCTTCCCACAGTGACCTGAACTGTCCAGTCTCAGTCTTCCCACAGTGACCTGAAGGGTCCAGACTCAGTCTTCCCACAGTAACCTGAACTGTCCAGAGTCAGTCTTCCCACAGTAACCTGAACTGTCCAGACTCAGTCTTCCCACAGTAACCTGAACAGTCCAGACTCAGTCTTCCCACAGTGACCTGAACTGTCCAGTCTCAGTCTTCCCACAGTAACCTGAACTGTCCGGTCTCTGTCTACCCACTGTAACCTGAACTGTCCAGTCTCCGTCTTCGCACAGTAACCTGAACTGTCCAGTCTCAGTTTTCCCGCAATAATCTGTACTGTCCACTCCCAGTCTTCCCACAATAACCTGAACTGTCCAATCTCAGTCTTCCCACAGTACCCTGAACTGTACAGTCTCAGTCTTCCCACAGTAACCTCAACTGTCCAGTCTTCCCAGAGTAACCTCAACTGTCCAGTCTCAGTCTGCCCACAGTAATCTGAACTGTCCAGTCTCAGTCTTCCCACAGTAACCTGAACTGTCCAGTCTCAGTCTTCCCACAGTAACCTGAACTGTCCGGTCTCTGTCTACCCACTGTAACCTGAACTGTCCAGTCTCAGTCTTCCCACAGTAACCTGAACTGTCCAGTCTCAGTTTTCCCGCAATAATCTTAACTGTCCATTTTCAGTCTTCCCACAGTAACCTCAACTATCCAGTCTTCCCACAATAACCTGAACTGTCCAGTCTCAGTCTTCCTACATTAACCTGAACTGTCCAGTCTCAGTCTTCCCACAGTAACCTCAACTGTCCAGTCTTCCCACAGTAACCTCAACTGTCCAGTCTTCCCAGAGTAACCTGAACTGTCCAGTCCCAGTCTTCCCCCCGCAACCTGAACTGTCCAGTCTCAATCTTCCCACAGTAACCTGAATTGTCCAGTCTCTGTCTTCCCACAGTAACCTGAACTGTCCAGTCTCAGTCTTCCCACAGTAACCTGAACTGTGCAGTCTCACTCTTCCCACAGTAACCTCAACTGTCCAGACTCAGTCTTCCCACAGTAACCTGAACTGTCCAGTCTCAGTCTTCCCACAGTAACCTGAACTGTCCAGTCTTCCCACAGTAACCTGAACTGTCCAGTCTCAGTCTTCCCACAGTAACCTGTAGTGTCCAGTCTCAGTATTCCCACAGTAACCTGAACTGTCCAGTCTCAGTCTTCCTACAGTAAGCAGAACAGTCCAGTCTCAGTCTTCCCAAAATTACCTTAACTGTCCAGTCTCTGTCTTCGCACAGTAACCTGAACTGTGCAGTCTCACTCTTCCCACAGTAACCTCAACTGTCCAGACTCAGTCTTCCCACAGTAACCTGAACTGTCCAGACTCAGTCTTCCCACAGTGACCTGAACTGTCCAGACTCAGTCTTCCCACAGTGACCTGAACTGTCCAGTCTCAGTCTTCCCACAGTAACCTGAACTGTGCAGTCTCACTCTTCCCACAGTAACCTCAACTGTCCAGATTCAGTCTTCCCACAGTAACCTGAACTGTCCAGTCTCAGTCTTCCCACAGTAACCTAAACTGTCCAGTGCCCGTCTTCCCACAATAACCTGAACTGTCCAGTCTCAGTCTTCCCACAGTAACCTGAACTGTCCAGTCTCAGTCTTCCCACAGTGACCTGAACTGTCCAGACTCAGTCTTCCCACAGTGACCTGAACTGTCCAGTCTCAGTCTTCCCACAGTAACCTGAACTGTGCAGTCTCACTCTTCCCACAGTAACCTCAACTGTCCAGACTCAGTCTTCCCACAGTAACCTGAACTGTCCAGTCTCAGTCTTCCCACAGTAACCTGAACTGTCCAGTCTTCCCACAGTAACCTGAACTATCCAGTCTTACTACAGAATCCTGAACTGTCCTGTCTCAGTCTTCCCACAGTAACCTGAACTGTCCAGTCTCAGTCTTCCCACAGTAACCTGTAGTGTCCAGTCTCAGTATTCCCACAGTAACCTGAACTGTCCAGTCTCAGTCTTCCTACAGTAAGCAGAACAGTCCAGTCTCAGTCTTCCCAAAATTACCTTAACTGTCCAGTCTCTGTCTTCGCACAGTAACCTGAACTGTCCTGACTTCCCACAGTAGCCTGAACTGTCCAGTCTCAGTCTTCGCGCCGTAACCTGAACTGAACAATTTCAGTCGTCCCACAGTTACCTGAACTGTCCAGTCTCAGTCTTCCCACAGTAACCTGAACTGTCCAGTCTCAGTCTTCCCTCAATTATCTGAACTGTCCAGTCTCTGTCTTCCCACAATAATCTGAACTGTCAATTCTCAGAATTCGCGCAGTAACCTGAACTGTCCAGTTTCAGTCTACGCACAGTAATCTGAACTGTCCAGACTCAGTCTTCCCATAGTAACCTGAACTGTCCAATCTCAGTCTTCCCACAGTAACCTGAACTGTCCAGTCTCAGTCTTCTCACAGTAACCTGAACTGTCCAGACTCAGTCTTCCCACTGTGACCTGAACTGTCCAGTCTCAGTCTTCCCACAGTGACCTGAACTGTCCAGTCTCAGTCTTCCCTCAGTAACCTGAAGGGTCCAGTCTCAGTCTTCCCACAGTAACCTGAACTGTCCAGTCTCAGTCTTCTCACAATAACCTGAACTGTCCAGACTCAGTCTTCCCACAGTAGCCTGAACTGTCCAGTCTCAGTCTTCGCGCCGTAACCTGAACTGAACAATTTCAGTCGTCCCACAGTTACCTGAACTGTCCAGTCTCAGTCTTCCCACAGTAACCTGAACTGTCCAGTCTCAGTCTTCCCTCAATTAACTGAACTGTCCAGTCTCTGTCTTCCCACAATAATCTGAACTGTCAATTCTCAGAATTCGCGCAGTAACCTGAACTGTCCAGTTTCAGTCTACGCACAGTAATCTGAACTGTCCAGACTCAGTCTTCCCACAGTGACCTGAACTGTCCAGTCTCAGTCTTCCCACAGTAACCTCAACTGTCCAGACTCAGTCTTCCCACAGTGACCTGAACTGTCCAGTCTCAGTCTTCCCTCAGTAACCTGAAGGGTCCAGTCTCAGTCTTCACACAGTAACCTGAACTGTCCAGAGTCAGTCTTCCCACAGTAACCTGAACTGTCCAGACTCAGTCTTCCCACAGTGACCTGAACTGTCCAGTCTCAGTCTTCCCACAGTGACCTGAACTGTCCAGTCTCAGTCTTCCCACAGTGACCTGAACTGTCCAGTCTCAGTCTTCCCACAGTGACCTGAACTATCCAGTCTCAGTCTTCCCACAGTGACTTGAACTGTCCAGTCTCAGTCTTCCCTCAGTAAACTGAAGGGTCCAGTCTCAGTCTTCCCACATTAACCTGAACTGTCCAGACTCAGTCTTCCCACAGTAACCTGAACAGTCCAGACTCAGTCTTCCCACAGTAACCTGAACAGTCCAGACTCAGTCTTCCCACAGTGACCTGAACTGTCCAGTCTCAGTCTTCCCACAGTAACCTGAACTGTCCGGTCTCTGTCTACCCACTGTAACCTGAACTGTCCAGTCTCCGTCTTCGCACAGTAACCTGAACTGTCCAGTCTCAGTTTTCCCGCAATAATCTGTACTGTCCACTCCCAGTCTTCCCACAATAACCTGAACTGTCCAATCTCAGTCTTCCCACAGTAACCTGAACTGTCCAGACTCAGTCTTCCCACAGTAACCTGAACTGTCCAGTCTTCCCAGAGTAACCTCAACTGTCCATTCTCAGTCTTACCACAGTAGCCTGAACTGTCCAGTCTCAGTCTTCCTACTGTAACCTGAACTGTGCAGTCTCAGTCTTCCCACAGTAACCTGAACTGTCCAGTCTCAGTCTTCCCACAGTAACCTGAACTGTCCAGTCTCAGTCTTCCCACAGTAACCTGAACTGTCCGGTCTCTGTCTACCCACTGTAACCTGAACTGTCCAGTCTCAGTCTTCCCACAGTAACCTGAACTGTCCAGTCTCAGTTTTCCCGCAATAATCTTAACTGTCCATTTTCAGTCTTCCCACAGTAACCTCAACTATCCAGTCTTCCCACAATAACCTGAACTGTCCAGTCTCAGTCTTCCTACATTAACCTGAACTGTCCAGTCTCAGTCTTCCCACAGTAACCTCAACTGTCCAGTCTTCCCACAGTAACCTCAACTGTCCAGTCTTCCCGAGTAACCTGAACTGTCCAGTCCCAGTCTTCCCCCCGCAACCTGAACTGTCCAGTCTCAATCTTCCCACAGTAACCTGAATTGTCCAGTCTCTGTCTTCCCACAGTAACCTGAACTGTCCAGTCTCAGTCTTCCCACAGTAACCTGAACTGTGCAGTCTCACTCTTCCCACAGTAACCTCCACTGTCCAGACTCAGTCTTCCCACAGTAACCTGAACTGTCCAGTCTCAGTCTTCCCACAGTAACCTGAACTGTCCAGTCTTCCCACAGTAACCTGAACTATCCAGTCTTACTACAGAATCCTGAACTGTCCTGTCTCAGTCTTCCCACAGTAACCTGAACTGTCCAGTCTCAGTCTTCCTACAGTAAGCAGAACAGTCCAGTCTCAATCTTCCCAAAATTACCTTAACTGTCCAGTCTCTGTCTTCGCACAGTAACCTGAACTGTCCTGACTTCCCACAGTAGCCTGAACTGTCTAGTCACAGTCTTCGCGCCGTAACCTGAACTGAACAATTTCAGTCGTCCCACAGTTACCTGAACTGTCCAGTCTCAGTCTTCCCACAGTAACCTGAACTGTCCAGTCTCAGTCTTCCCTCAATTAACTGAACTGTCCAGTCTCTGTCTTCCCACAATAATCTGAACTGTCAATTCTCAGTCTACGCACAGTAATCTGAACTGTCCAGACTCAGTCTTCCCATAGTAACCTGAACTGTCCAATCTCAGTCTTCCCACAGTACCCTGAACTGTCCAGTCTCAGTCTTCTCACAGTAACCTGAACTGTCCGGACTCAGTCTTCCCACAGTGACCTGCACTGTCCAGTCTCAGTCTTCCCACAGTGACCTGAACTGTCCAGTCTCAGTCTTCCCTCAGTAACCTGAAGGGTCCAGTCTCAGTCTTCCCACAGTAACCTGAACTGTCCAGTCTCAGTCTTCTCACAGTAACCTGAACTGCCCAGACTCAGTCTTCCCACAGTGACCTGAACAGTCCTGTCTCAGTCTTCCCACAGTGACCTGAAGGGTCCAGACTCAGTCTTCCCACAGTGACCTGAACTGTCCAGTCTCAGTCTTCCCACAGTGACCTGAACTGTCCAGTCTCAGTCTTCCCACAGTGACCTGAACTATCCAGTCTCAGTCTTCCCACAGTGACTTGAACTGTCCAGTCTCAGTCTTCCCACAGTGACTTGAACTGTCCAGTCTCAGTCTTCCCTCAGTAAACTGAAGGGTCCAGTCTCAGTCTTCCCACATTAACTTGAACAGTCCAGACTCAGTCTTCCCACAGTAACCTGAACAGTCCAGACTCAGTCTTCCCACAGTGACCTGAACTGTCCAGACTCAGTCTTCCCACAGTAACCTGAACAGTCCAGACTCAGTCTTCCCACAGTAACCTGAACAGTCCAGACTCAGTCTTCCCACAGTGACCTGAACAGTCCAGACTCAGTCTTCCCACAGTAACCTGAACTGTCCAGACTCAGTCTTCCCACAGTAACCTGAACAGTCCAGACTCAGTCTTCCCACAGTAACCTGAACAGTCCAGACTCAGTCTTCCCACAGTAACCTGAACTGTCCAGTCTCAGTCTTCCCACAGTGACCTGAACTGTCCAGTCTCTGTCTACCCACTGTAACCTGAACTGTCCAGTCACCGTCTTCGCACAGTAACCTGAACTGTACAGTCTCAGTCTTCCCACAGTAACCTCAACTGTCCAGTCTTCCCACTGTAACCTCAACTGTCCAGTCTCAGTCTGCCCACAGTAACCTGAACTGTCCAGTCTCAGTCTTCCTACTGTAACCTGAACTGTGCAGTCTCAGTCTTCCCACAGTAACCTGATCTGTCCAGTCTCTGTCTTCCCACAATCACCTGAACTGTCCAGTCTCAGTCTTCCCACAGTAACCTGAACTGTCCAGTCTCAGTCTTCCCACAGTAACCTGAACTGTCCAGTCTCCGTCTTCCCACAGTAACCTGAACTGTCCAGTCTCCGTCTTCCCACAGTAACCTGAACTGTCCGGTCTCTGTCTACCCACTGTAACCTGAACTGTCCAGTCTCAGTCTTCCCACAGTAACCTGAACTGTCCAGTCTCAGTTTTCCCGCAATAATCTTAACTGTCCATTTTCAGTCTTCCCACAGTAACCTCAACTATCCAGTCTTCCCACAATAACCTGAACTGTCCAGTCTCAGTCTTCCTACATTAACCTGAACTGTCCAGTCTCAGTCTTCCCACAGTAACCTCAACTGTCCAGTCTTCCCACAGTAACCTCAACTGTCCAGTCTTCCCAGAGTAACCTGAACTGTCCAGTCCCAGTCTTCCCCCAGCAACCTGAACTGTCCAGTCTCAATCTTCCCACAGTAACCTGAATTGTCCAGTCTCTGTCTTCCCACAGTAACCTGAACTGTCCAGTCTCAGTCTTCCCACAGTAACCTCAACTGTCCAGTCTTCCCACAGTAACCTCAACTGTCCAGTCTTCCCAGAGTAACCTGAACTGTCCAGTCTCAGTCTTCCCACAGTAACCTGAACTGTCCAGTCTCAGTCTTCCCACAGTAACCTGAACTGTCCAGTCTTCCCTCAGTAACCTAAACTGTCCAGTCTTCCCACAGTAACCTTAACTGTCCAGTCTCAGTCTTCCTTCAGTAACCTGAACTGTCCAGTCTTCCCACAGTAACCTGAACTGTCCAGTCTCAGTCTTCCCACAGTAACATGTACTGTCCACACCGAGTCTTCCCACAGTAACCTGAACTGTCCAGTCTCAGTCTTCCCACAGTAACCTGAATTGTCCAGTCTCTGTCTTCCCACAGTAACCTGAACTGTCCAGTCTCAGTCTTCCCACAGTAACCTGAACTGTGCAGTCTCACTCTTCCCACAGTAACCTCCACTGTCCAGACTCAGTCTTCCCACAGTAACCTGAACTGTCCAGTCTCAGTCTTCCCACAGTAACCTGAACTGTCCAGTCTTCCCACAGTAACCTGAACTATCCAGTCTTACTACAGAATCCTGAACTGTCCTGTCTCAGTCTTCCCACAGTAACCTGAACTGTCCAGTCTCAGTCTTCCTACAGTAAGCAGAACAGTCCAGTCTCAATCTTCCCAAAATTACCTTAACTGTCCAGTCTCTGTCTTCGCACAGTAACCTGAACTGTCCTGACTTCCCACAGTAGCCTGAACTGTCTAGTCACAGTCTTCGCGCCGTAACCTGAACTGAACAATTTCAGTCGTCCCACAGTTACCTGAACTGTCCAGTCTCAGTCTTCCCACAGTAACCTGAACTGTCCAGTCTCAGTCTTCCCTCAATTAACTGAACTGTCCAGTCTCTGTCTTCCCACAATAATCTGAACTGTCAATTCTCAGTCTACGCACAGTAATCTGAACTGTCCAGACTCAGTCTTCCCATAGTAACCTGAACTGTCCAATCTCAGTCTTCCCACAGTACCCTGAACTGTCCAGTCTCAGTCTTCTCACAGTAACCTGAACTGTCCGGACTCAGTCTTCCCACAGTGACCTGCACTGTCCAGTCTCAGTCTTCCCACAGTGACCTGAACTGTCCAGTCTCAGTCTTCCCTCAGTAACCTGAAGGGTCCAGTCTCAGTCTTCCCACAGTAACCTGAACTGTCCAGTCTCAGTCTTCTCACAGTAACCTGAACTGCCCAGACTCAGTCTTCCCACAGTGACCTGAACAGTCCTGTCTCAGTCTTCCCACAGTGACCTGAAGGGTCCAGACTCAGTCTTCCCACAGTGACCTGAACTGTCCAGTCTCAGTCTTCCCACAGTGACCTGAACTGTCCAGTCTCAGTCTTCCCACAGTGACCTGAACTATCCAGTCTCAGTCTTCCCACAGTGACTTGAACTGTCCAGTCTCAGTCTTCCCACAGTGACTTGAACTGTCCAGTCTCAGTCTTCCCTCAGTAAACTGAAGGGTCCAGTCTCAGTCTTCCCACATTAACTTGAACAGTCCAGACTCAGTCTTCCCACAGTAACCTGAACAGTCCAGACTCAGTCTTCCCACAGTGACCTGAACTGTCCAGACTCAGTCTTCCCACAGTAACCTGAACAGTCCAGACTCAGTCTTCCCACAGTAACCTGAACAGTCCAGACTCAGTCTTCCCACAGTGACCTGAACAGTCCAGACTCAGTCTTCCCACAGTAACCTGAACTGTCCAGACTCAGTCTTCCCACAGTAACCTGAACAGTCCAGACTCAGTCTTCCCACAGTAACCTGAACAGTCCAGACTCAGTCTTCCCACAGTAACCTGAACTGTCCAGTCTCAGTCTTCCCACAGTGACCTGAACTGTCCAGTCTCTGTCTACCCACTGTAACCTGAACTGTCCAGTCACCGTCTTCGCACAGTAACCTGAACTGTACAGTCTCAGTCTTCCCACAGTAACCTCAACTGTCCAGTCTTCCCACTGTAACCTCAACTGTCCAGTCTCAGTCTGCCCACAGTAACCTGAACTGTCCAGTCTCAGTCTTCCTACTGTAACCTGAACTGTGCAGTCTCAGTCTTCCCACAGTAACCTGATCTGTCCAGTCTCTGTCTTCCCACAATCACCTGAACTGTCCAGTCTCAGTCTTCCCACAGTAACCTGAACTGTCCAGTCTCAGTCTTCCCACAGTAACCTGAACTGTCCAGTCTCCGTCTTCCCACAGTAACCTGAACTGTCCAGTCTCCGTCTTCCCACAGTAACCTGAACTGTCCGGTCTCTGTCTACCCACTGTAACCTGAACTGTCCAGTCTCAGTCTTCCCACAGTAACCTGAACTGTCCAGTCTCAGTTTTCCCGCAATAATCTTAACTGTCCATTTTCAGTCTTCCCACAGTAACCTCAACTATCCAGTCTTCCCACAATAACCTGAACTGTCCAGTCTCAGTCTTCCTACATTAACCTGAACTGTCCAGTCTCAGTCTTCCCACAGTAACCTCAACTGTCCAGTCTTCCCACAGTAACCTCAACTGTCCAGTCTTCCCAGAGTAACCTGAACTGTCCAGTCCCAGTCTTCCCCCAGCAACCTGAACTGTCCAGTCTCAATCTTCCCACAGTAACCTGAATTGTCCAGTCTCTGTCTTCCCACAGTAACCTGAACTGTCCAGTCTCAGTCTTCCCACAGTAACCTCAACTGTCCAGTCTTCCCACAGTAACCTCAACTGTCCAGTCTTCCCAGAGTAACCTGAACTGTCCAGTCTCAGTCTTCCCACAGTAACCTGAACTGTCCAGTCTCAGTCTTCCCACAGTAACCTGAACTGTCCAGTCTTCCCTCAGTAACCTAAACTGTCCAGTCTTCCCACAGTAACCTTAACTGTCCAGTCTCAGTCTTCCTTCAGTAACCTGAACTGTCCAGTCTTCCCACAGTAACCTGAACTGTCCAGTCTCAGTCTTCCCACAGTAACATGTACTGTCCACACCGAGTCTTCCCACAGTAACCTGAACTGTCCAGTCTCAGTCTTCCCACAGTAACCTGAACTGTCCAGTCTTCCCTCAGTAACCTCAACTGTCCAGTCTTCCCACAGTAACCTTAACTGTCCAGTCTCAGTCTTCCTTCAGTAACCTGAACTGTCCAGTCTTCCCACAGTAACCTGAACTGTCCAGTCTCAGTCTTCCCTCAGTAACATGTACTGTCCACACCGTGTCTTTCCACAATAACCTGAACTGTCCAGTCTCAGTCTTCCCACAGTAACCTGAACTGTCCAGTCTCTGTCTTCCCACAGTTACCTCAACTGTCCAGTCTTCCCACAGTAACCTCAACTGTCCAGTCTTCCCAGTGTAACCTGAACTGTCCAGTCTCAGTCTTCCTACAATAACCTGAACTGTCCAGTCACAGTCTTCCCACAATAACCTGAACTGTCCAGTCTCAGTCTTCCCACAGTAACCTGAACTGTCCAGTCTCAGTCCTCCCACAATAACCTGAACTGTCCAGTCTCAGTCTTCCCCCAGCAACCTGAACTGTCCAGTCTCAATCTTCCCACAGTAACCTCAACTGTCCAGTCTTCCCTGAGTAACCTGAACTGTCCAGTCCCAGTCTTCCCCCAGCAACCTGAACTGTCCAGTCTCAATCTTCCCACAGTAACCTGAACTGTCCAGTCTCTGTCTTCCCACAGTAACCTGAACTGTCCAGTCTCAGTCTTCCCACAGTAACCTGAACTGTCCAGTCTTCCCACAGTAACCTCAACTGTCCAGTCTTCCCACAGTAACCTCAACTGTTCAGTCTTCCCACAGTAACCTCAATTGTCCAGTCTTCCCAGAGTAACCTGAACTGTCCAGTCTCAGTCTTCCCACAGTAACCTGAACTGTCCAGTCTTCCCTCAGTAACCTCAACTGTCCAGTCTTCCCACAGTAACCTTAACTGTCCAGTCTCAGTCTTCCTTCAGTAACCTGAACAGTCCAGTCTTCCCACAGTAACCTGAACTGTCCAGTCTCAGTCTTCCCACATTAACATGTACTGTCCACACCGAGTCTTTCCACAATAACCTGAACTGTCCAGTCTCAGTCTTCCCACAGTAACCTGAACTGTCCAGTCTCTGTCTTCCCACAGTTACCTCAACTGTCCAGTCTTCCCACAGTAACCTCAACTGTCCAGTCTTCCCAGAGTAACCTGAACTGTCCAGTCTCAGTCTTCCTACAATAACCTGAACTGTCCAGTCACAGTCTTCCCACAATAACCTGAATTGTCCAGTCTCAGTCTTCCCACAGTAACCTGAACTGTCCAGTCTCAGTCTTCCCACAATAACCTGAACTGTCCAGTCTCAGTCTTCCCCCAGCAACCTGAACTGTCCAGTCTCAATCTTCCCACAGTAACCTGAACTGTCCTGTCTTCCCACAGTAACCTGAACTGTCCAGTCTCAGTCTTCCCACAGTAACCTGAACTGTCCAGTCTTCCCACAGTAACCTCAACTGTCCAGTCTTCCCAGAGTAACCCGAACTGTCCAGTCCCAGTCTTCCCCCAGCAACCTGAACTGTCCAGTCTCAGTCTTCCCACTGTAACCTGAACTGTCCAGTCTTCCCAGAGTAACCTGAACTGTCCAGTCCCAGTCTTCCCCCAGCAACCTGAACTGTCCAGTCTCAATCTTCCCACAGTAACCTGAATTGTCCAGTCTCTGTCTTCCCACAGTAACCTGAACTGTCCAGTCTCAGTCTTCCCACAGTAACCTCAACTGTCCAGTCTTCCCACAGTAACCTCAACTGTCCAGTCTTCCCAGAGTAACCTGAACTGTCCAGTCTCAGTCTTCCCACAGTAACCTGAACTGTCCAGTCTCAGTCTTCCCACAGTAACCTGAACTGTCCAGTCTTCCCTCAGTAACCTAAACTGTCCAGTCTTCCCACAGTAACCTTAACTGTCCAGTCTCAGTCTTCCTTCAGTAACCTGAACTGTCCAGTCTTCCCACAGTAACCTGAACTGTCCAGTCTCAGTCTTCCCACAGTAACATGTACTGTCCACACCGAGTCTTCCCACAGTAACCTGAACTGTCCAGTCTCAGTCTTCCCACAGTAACCTGAACTGTCCAGTCTTCCCTCAGTAACCTCAACTGTCCAGTCTTCCCACAGTAACCTTAACTGTCCAGTCTCAGTCTTCCTTCAGTAACCTGAACTGTCCAGTCTTCCCACAGTAACCTGAACTGTCCAGTCTCAGTCTTCCCTCAGTAACATGTACTGTCCACACCGTGTCTTTCCACAATAACCTGAACTGTCCAGTCTCAGTCTTCCCACAGTAACCTGAACTGTCCAGTCTCTGTCTTCCCACAGTTACCTCAACTGTCCAGTCTTCCCACAGTAACCTCAACTGTCCAGTCTTCCCAGTGTAACCTGAACTGTCCAGTCTCAGTCTTCCTACAATAACCTGAACTGTCCAGTCACAGTCTTCCCACAATAACCTGAACTGTCCAGTCTCAGTCTTCCCACAGTAACCTGAACTGTCCAGTCTCAGTCCTCCCACAATAACCTGAACTGTCCAGTCTCAGTCTTCCCCCAGCAACCTGAACTGTACAGTCTCAATCTTCCCACAGTAACCTCAACTGTCCAGTCTTCCCTGAGTAACCTGAACTGTCCAGTCCCAGTCTTCCCCCAGCAACCTGAACTGTCCAGTCTCAATCTTCCCACAGTAACCTGAACTGTCCAGTCTCTGTCTTCCCACAGTAACCTGAACTGTCCAGTCTCAGTCTTCCCACAGTAACCTGAACTGTCCAGTCTTCCCACAGTAACCTCAACTGTCCAGTCTTCCCACAGTAACCTCAACTGTTCAGTCTTCCCACAGTAACCTCAATTGTCCAGTCTTCCCAGAGTAACCTGAACTGTCCAGTCTCAGTCTTCCCACAGTAACCTGAACTGTCCAGTCTTCCCTCAGTAACCTCAACTGTCCAGTCTTCCCACAGTAACCTTAACTGTCCAGTCTCAGTCTTCCTTCAGTAACCTGAACAGTCCAGTCTTCCCACAGTAACCTGAACTGTCCAGTCTCAGTCTTCCCACATTAACATG
Organism: Hypanus sabinus; assembly: GCF_030144855.1. Classification (NCBI taxonomy): domain Eukaryota; kingdom Metazoa; phylum Chordata; class Chondrichthyes; order Myliobatiformes; family Dasyatidae; genus Hypanus; species Hypanus sabinus. Next base: position 63,546,610 of record NC_082718.1, on the reverse strand, counting down.
TACTGTCCACACCGAGTCTTTCCACAATAACCTGAACTGTCCAGTCTCAGTCTTCCCACAGTAACCTGAACTGTCCAGTCTCTGTCTTCCCACAGTTACCTCAACTGTCCAGTCTTCCCACAGTAACCTCAACTGTCCAGTCTTCCCAGAGTAACCTGAACTGTCCAGTCTCAGTCTTCCTACAATAACCTGAACTGTCCAGTCACAGTCTTCCCACAATAACCTGAATTGTCCAGTCTCAGTCTTCCCACAGTAACCTGAACTGTCCAGTCTCAGTCTTCCCACAATAACCTGAACTGTCCAGTCTCAGTCTTCCCCCAGCAACCTGAACTGTCCAGTCTCAATCTTCCCACAGTAACCTGAACTGTCCTGTCTTCCCACAGTAACCTGAACTGTCCAGTCTCAGTCTTCCCACAGTAACCTGAACTGTCCAGTCTTCCCACAGTAACCTCAACTGTCCAGTCTTCCCAGAGTAACCCGAACTGTCCAGTCCCAGTCTTCCCCCAGCAACCTGAACTGTCCAGTCTCAGTCTTCCCACTGTAACCTGAACTGTCCAGTCTTCCCACTGTAACCTGAACTGTCCAGTCTTCCCACTGTAACCTGAACTGTCCAGTCTCAGTCTTCCCACAGTAACATGTACTGTCCACACCGAGTCTTCCCACAGTAACCTGAACTGTCCAGTCTTCCCACTGTAACCTGAACTGTCCAGTCTCAGTCTTCCCACAGTAACATGTACTGTCCACACCGAGTCTTCCCACAGTAGCCTGAACTGTCCAGTCCCAGTCTTCCCACAGTAACCTGAACTGTCCAGTCTCAGTCTTCCTTCAGTAACCTGAACTGTCCAGTCTTCCCACAGTAACCTGAACTGTCCAGTCTCAGTCTTCCCACAGTTACCTCAACTGTCCAGTCTTCCCAGAGTAACCTCAACTGTCCAGTCTCAGTCTTCCTACAATAACCTGAACTGTCCAGTCACAGTCCTCCCACAATAACCTGAACTGTCCAGTCTCAGTCTTCCCACAGTAACCTGAACTGTCCAGTCTCAGTCTTCCCACAATAACCTGAACTGTCCAGTCTCAGTCTTCCCCCAGCAACCTGAACTGTCCAGTCTCAATCTTCCCACAGTAACCTCAACTGTCCAGTCTTCCCAGAGTAACCTGAACTGTCCAGTCCCAGTCTTCCCCCAGCAACCTGAACTGTCCAGTCTCAGTCTTCCCACAGTAACCTGAACTGTCCAGTCTTCCCACAGTAACCTCAACTGTCCAGTCTTCCCACAGTAACCTCAACTGTTCAGTCTTCCCACAGTAACCTCAACTGTCCAGTCTTCCCAGAGTAACCTGAACTGTCCAGTCTCAGTCTTCCCACAGTAACCTGAACTGTCCAGTCTCAGTCTTCCCACAGTAACCTGAACTGTCCAGTCTTCCCTCAGTAACCTCAACTGTCCAGTCTTCCCACAGTAACCTTAACTGTCCAGTCTCAGTCTTCCTTCAGTAACCTGAACTGTCCAGTCTTCCCACAGTAACCTGAACTGTCCAGTCTCAGTCTTCCCACAGTAACATGTACTGTCCACACCGAGTCTTTCCACAATAACCTGAACTGTCCAGTCTCAGTCTTCCCACAGTAACCTGAACTGTCCAATCTCTGTCTTCCCACAGTTACCTCAACTGTCCAGTCTTCCCACAGTAACCTCAACTGTCCAGTCTTCCCAGAGTAACCTGAACTGTCCAGTCTCAGTCTTCCTACAATAACCTGAACTGTCCAGTCACAGTCTTCCCACAATAACCTGAACTGTCCAGTCTCAGTCTTCCCACAGTAACCTCAACTGTCCAGTCTTCCCACAGTAACCTCAACTGTCCAGTCTTCCCAGAGTAACCTGAACTGTCCAGTCCCAGTCTTCCCCCCGCAACCTGAACTGTCCAGTCTCAATCTTCCCACAGTAACCTGAATTGTCCAGTCTCTGTCTTCCCACAGTAACCTGAACTGTCCAGTCTCAGTCTTCCCACAGTAACCTGAACTGTGCAGTCTCACTCTTCCCACAGTAACCTCAACTGTCCAGACTCAGTCTTCCCACAGTAACCTGAACTGTCCAGTCTCAGTCTTCCCACAGTAACCTGAACTGTCCAGTCTTCCCACAGTAACCTGAACTATCCAGTCTTACTACAGAATCCTGAACTGTCCTGTCTCAGTCTTCCCACAGTAACCTGAACTGTCCAGTCTCAGTCTTCCCACAGTAACCTGTAGTGTCCAGTCTCAGTATTCCCACAGTAACCTGAACTGTCCAGTCTCAGTCTTCCTACAGTAAGCAGAACAGTCCGGTCTCAGTCTTCCCAAAATTACCTTAACTGTCCAGTCTCTGTCTTCGCACAGTAACCTGAACTGTCCTGACTTCCCACAGTAGCCTGAACTGTCCAGTCTCAGTCTTCGCGCCGTAACCTGAACTGAACAATTTCAGTCGTCCCACAGTTACCTGAACTGTCCAGTCTCAGTCTTCCCACAGTAACCTGAACTGTCCAGTCTCAGTCTTCCCTCAATTAACTGAACTGTCCAGTCTCTGTCTTCCCACAATAATCTGAACTGTCAATTCTCAGAATTCGCGCAGTAACCTGAACTGTCCAGTTTCAGTCTACGCACAGTAATCTGAACTGTCCAGACTCAGTCTTCCCATAGTAACCTGAACTGTCCAATCTCAGTCTTCCCACAGTAACCTGAACTGTCCAGTCTCAGTCTTCTCACAGTAACCTGAACTGTCCGGACTCAGTCTTCCCACAGTGACCTGCACTGTCCAGTCTCAGTCTTCCCTCAGTAACCTGAAGGGTCCAGTCTCAGTCTTCCCACAGTAACCTGAACTGTTCAGTCTCAGTCTTCTCACAGTAACCTGAACTGTCCAGACTCAGTCTTCCCACAGTGACCTGAACAGTCCAGTCTCAGTCTTCCCACAGTGACCTGAAGTGTCCAGACTCAGTCTTCCCACAGTGACCTGATCTGTCCAGTCTCTGTCTTCCCACAATCACCTGAACTGTCCAGTCTCAGTCTTCCCACAGTAACCTGAACTGTCCAGTCTCAGTCTTCCCACAGTAACCTGAACTGTGCAGTCTCACTCTTCCCACAGTAACCTCAACTGTCCAGACTCAGTCTTCCCACAGTAACCTGAACTGTCCAGTCTCAGTCTTCCCACAGTAACCTGAACTGTCCAGTCTTCCCACAGTAACCTGAACTATCCAGTCTTACTACAGAATCCTGAACTGTCCTGTCTCAGTCTTCCCACAGTAACCTGAACTGTCCAGTCTCAGTCTTCCCACAGTAACCTGTAGTGTCCAGTCTCAGTATTCCCACAGTAACCTGAACTGTCCAGTCTCAGTCTTCCTACAGTAAGCAGAACAGTCCAGTCTCAGTCTTCCCAAAATTACCTTAACTGTCCAGTCTCTGTCTTCGCACAGTAACCTGAACTGTCCTGACTTCCCACAGTAGCCTGAACTGTCCAGTCTCAGTCTTCCCACAGTAACCTGAACTGTCCAGTCTCAGTCTTCCCTCAATTAACTGAACTGTCCAGTCTCTGTCTTCCCACAATAATCTGAACTGTCAATTCTCAGAATTCGCGCAGTAACCTGAACTGTCCAGTTTCAGTCTACGCACAGTAATCTGAACTGTCCAGACTCAGTCTTCCCATAGTAACCTGAACTGTCCAATCTCAGTCTTCCCACAGTAACCTGAACTGTCCAGTCTCAGTCTTCTCACAGTAACCTGAACTGTCCGGACTCAGTCTTCCCACAGTGACCTGCACTGTCCAGTCTCAGTCTTCCCTCAGTAACCTGAAGGGTCCAGTCTCAGTCTTCCCACAGTAACCTGAACTGTCCAGTCTCAGTCTTCCCACAGTAACCTCAACTGTCCAGTCTTCCCACAGTAACCTCAACTGTCCAGTCTTCCCAGAGTAACCTGAACTGTCCAGTCCCAGTCTTCCCCCCGCAACCTGAACTGTCCAGTCTCAATCTTCCCACAGTAACCTGAATTGTCCAGTCTCTGTCTTCCCACAGTAACCTGAACTGTCCAGTCTCAGTCTTCCCACAGTAACCTGAACTGTGCAGTCTCACTCTTCCCACAGTAACCTCAACTGTCCAGACTCAGTCTTCCCACAGTAACCTGAACTGTCCAGTCTCAGTCTTCCCACAGTAACCTCAACTGTCCAGTCTTCCCACAGTAACCTCAACTGTCCAGTCTTCCCAGAGTAACCTGAACTGTCCAGTCCCAGTCTTCCCCCCGCAACCTGAACTGTCCAGTCTCAATCTTCCCACAGTAACCTGAATTGTCCAGTCTCTGTCTTCCCACAGTAACCTGAACTGTCCAGTCTCAGTCTTCCCACAGTAACCTGAACTGTGCAGTCTCACTCTTCCCACAGTAACCTCAACTGTCCAGACTCAGTCTTCCCACAGTAACCTGAACTGTCCAGTCTCAGTCTTCCCACAGTAACCTGAACTGTCCAGTCTTCCCACAGTAACCTGAACTATCCAGTCTTACTACAGAATCCTGAACTGTCCTGTCTCAGTCTTCCCACAGTAACCTGAACTGTCCAGTCTCAGTCTTCCCACAGTAACCTGTAGTGTCCAGTCTCAGTATTCCCACAGTAACCTGAACTGTCCAGTCTCAGTCTTCCTACAGTAAGCAGAACAGTCCGGTCTCAGTCTTCCCAAAATTACCTTAACTGTCCAGTCTCTGTCTTCGCACAGTAACCTGAACTGTCCTGACTTCCCACAGTAGCCTGAACTGTCCAGTCTCAGTCTTCGCGCCGTAACCTGAACTGAACAATTTCAGTCGTCCCACAGTTACCTGAACTGTCCAGTCTCAGTCTTCCCACAGTAACCTGAACTGTCCAGTCTCAGTCTTCCCTCAATTAACTGAACTGTCCAGTCTCTGTCTTCCCACAATAATCTGAACTGTCAATTCTCAGAATTCGCGCAGTAACCTGAACTGTCCAGTTTCAGTCTACGCACAGTAATCTGAACTGTCCAGACTCAGTCTTCCCATAGTAACCTGAACTGTCCAATCTCAGTCTTCCCACAGTAACCTGAACTGTCCAGTCTCAGTCTTCTCACAGTAACCTGAACTGTCCGGACTCAGTCTTCCCACAGTGACCTGCACTGTCCAGTCTCAGTCTTCCCTCAGTAACCTGAAGGGTCCAGTCTCAGTCTTCCCACAGTAACCTGAACTGTTCAGTCTCAGTCTTCTCACAGTAACCTGAACTGTCCAGACTCAGTCTTCCCACAGTGACCTGAACAGTCCAGTCTCAGTCTTCCCACAGTGACCTGAAGTGTCCAGACTCAGTCTTCCCACAGTGACCTGATCTGTCCAGTCTCTGTCTTCCCACAATCACCTGAACTGTCCAGTCTCAGTCTTCCCACAGTAACCTGAACTGTCCAGTCTCAGTCTTCCCACAGTAACCTGAACTGTGCAGTCTCACTCTTCCCACAGTAACCTCAACTGTCCAGACTCAGTCTTCCCACAGTAACCTGAACTGTCCAGTCTCAGTCTTCCCACAGTAACCTGAACTGTCCAGTCTTCCCACAGTAACCTGAACTATCCAGTCTTACTACAGAATCCTGAACTGTCCTGTCTCAGTCTTCCCACAGTAACCTGAACTGTCCAGTCTCAGTCTTCCCACAGTAACCTGTAGTGTCCAGTCTCAGTATTCCCACAGTAACCTGAACTGTCCAGTCTCAGTCTTCCTACAGTAAGCAGAACAGTCCAGTCTCAGTCTTCCCAAAATTACCTTAACTGTCCAGTCTCTGTCTTCGCACAGTAACCTGAACTGTCCTGACTTCCCACAGTAGCCTGAACTGTCCAGTCTCAGTCTTCCCACAGTAACCTGAACTGTCCAGTCTCAGTCTTCCCTCAATTAACTGAACTGTCCAGTCTCTGTCTTCCCACAATAATCTGAACTGTCAATTCTCAGAATTCGCGCAGTAACCTGAACTGTCCAGTTTCAGTCTACGCACAGTAATCTGAACTGTCCAGACTCAGTCTTCCCATAGTAACCTGAACTGTCCAATCTCAGTCTTCCCACAGTAACCTGAACTGTCCAGTCTCAGTCTTCTCACAGTAACCTGAACTGTCCGGACTCAGTCTTCCCACAGTGACCTGCACTGTCCAGTCTCAGTCTTCCCTCAGTAACCTGAAGGGTCCAGTCTCAGTCTTCCCACAGTAACCTGAACTGTTCAGTCTCAGTCTTCTCACAGTAACCTGAACTGTCCAGACTCAGTCTTCCCACAGTGACCTGAACAGTCCAGTCTCAGTCTTCCCACAGTGACCTGAAGTGTCCAGACTCAGTCTTCCCACAGTGACCTGATCTGTCCAGTCTCTGTCTTCCCACAATCACCTGAACTGTCCAGTCTCAGTCTTCCCACAGTAACCTGAACTGTCCAGTCTCAGTCTTCCCACAGTAACCTGAACTGTCCAGTCTCCGTCTTCCCACAGTAACCTGAACTGTCCGGTCTCTGTCTACCCACTGTAACCTGAACTGTCCAGTCTCAGTCTTCCCACAGTAACCTGAACTGTCCAGTCTCAGTTTTCCCGCAATAATCTTAACTTTCCATTTTCAGTCTTCCCACAGTAACCTCAACTATCCAGTCTTCCCACAATAACCTGAACTGTCCAGTCTCAGTCTTCCTACATTAACCTGAACTGTCCAGTCTCAGTCTTCCCACAGTAACCTCAACTGTCCAGTCTTCCCACAGTAACCTCAACTGTCCAGTCTTCCCAGAGTAACCTGAACTGTCCAGTCCCAGTCTTCCCCCAGCAACCTGAACTGTCCAGTCTCAATCTTCCCACAGTAACCTGAATTGTCCAGTCTCTGTCTTCCCACAGTTACCTGAACTGTCCAGTCTCAGTCTTCCCACAGTAACCTGAACTGTACAGTCTTCCCACAGTAACCTCAACTGTTCTGTCTTCCCACAGTAACCTCAACTGTCCAGTCTTCCCAGAGTAACCTGAACTGTCCAGTCTCAGTCTTCCCACAGTAACCTGAACTGTCCAGTCTCAGTCTTCCCACAGTAACCTGAACTGTCCAGTCTTCCCTCAGTAACCTAAACTGTCCAGTCTTCCCACAGTAACCTTAACTGTCCAGTCTCAGTCTTCCTTCAGTAACCTGATCTGTCCAGTCTTCCCACAGTAACCTGAACTGTCCAGTCTCAGTCTTCCCACAGTAACATGTACTGTCCACACCGAGTCTTCCCACAGTAACCTGAACTGTCCAGTCTCAGTCTTACCACAGTAACCTGAACTGTCCAGTCTTCCCTCAGTAACCTCAACTGTCCAGTCTTCCCACAGTAACCTTAACTGTCCAGTCTCAGTCTTCCTTCAGTAACCTGAACTGTCCAGTCTTCCCACAGTAACCTGAACTGTCCAGTCTCAGTCTTCCCACAGTAACATGTACTGTCCACACCGAGTCTTTCCACAATAACCTGAACTGTCCAGTCTTACTACAGAATCCTGAACTGTCCTGTCTCAGTCTTCCCACAGTTACCTCAACTGTCCAGTCTTCCCACAGTAACCTCAACTGTCCAGTCTTCCCAGTGTAACCTGAACTGTCCAGTCTCAGTCTTCCTACAATAACCTGAACTGTCCAGTCACAGTCTTCCCACAATAACCTGAACTGTCCAGTCTCAGTCTTCCCACAGTAACCTGAACTGTCCAGTCTCAGTCTTCCCACAATAACCTGTACTGTCCAGTCTCAGTCTTCCCCCAGCAACCTGAACTGTCCAGTCTCAATCTTCCCACAGTAACCTCAACTGTCCAGTCTTCCCTGAGTAACCTGAACTGTCCAGTCCCAGTCTTCCCCCAGCAACCTGAACTGTCCAGTCTCAATCTTCCCACAGTAACCTGAACTGTCCAGTCTCTGTCTTCCCACAGTAACCTGAACTGTCCAGTCTCAGTCTTCCCACAGTAACCTGAACTGTCCAGTCTTCCCACAGTAACCTCAACTGTCCAGTCTTCCCACAGTAACCTCAACTGTTCAGTCTTCCCACAGTAACCTCAATTGTCCAGTCTTCCCAGAGTAACCTGAACTGTCCAGTCTCAGTCTTCCCACAGTAACCTGAACTGTCCAGTCTCAGTCTTCCCACAGTAACCTCAACTGTCCAGTCTTCCCACAGTAACCTTAACTGTCCAGTCTCAGTCTTCCTTCAGTAACCTGAACTGTCCAGTCTTCCCACAGTAACCTGAACTGTCCAGTCTCAGTCTTCCCACATTAACATGTACTGTCCACACCGAGTCTTTCCACAATAACCTGAACTGTCCAGTCTCAGTCTTCCCACAGTAGCCTGAACTGTCCAGTCTCTGTCTTCCCACAGTTACCTCAACTGTCCAGTCTTCCCACAGTAACCTCAACTGTCCAGTCTTCCCAGAGTAACCTGAACTGTCCAGTCTCAGTCTTCCTACAATAACCTGAACTGTCCAGTCACAGTCTTCCCACAATAACCTGAACTGTCCAGTCTCAGTCTTCCCACAGTAACCTGAACTGTCCAGTCTCAGTCTTCCCACAATAACCTGAACTGTCCAGTCTCAGTCTTCCCCCAGCAACCTGAACTGTCCAGTCTCAATCTTCCCACAGTAACCTGAACTGTCCTGTCTTCCCACAGTAACCTGAACTGTCCAGTCTCAGTCTTCCCACAGTAACCTGAACTGTCCAGTCTTCCCACAGTAACCTCAACTGTCCAGTCTTCCCAGAGTAACCCGAACTGTCCAGTCCCAGTCTTCCCCCAGCAACCTGAACTGTCCAGTCTCAGTCTTCCCACAGTAACCTCAACTGTCCAGTCTTCCCAGAGTAACCCGAACTGTCCAGTCCCAGTCTTCCCCCAGCAACCTGAACTGTCCACACCGAGTCTTCCCACAGTAACCTGAACTGTCCAGTCTTCCCACTGTAACCTGAACTGTCCAGTCTCAGTCTTCCCACAGTAACATGTACTGTCCACACCGAGTCTTCCCACAGTAACCTGAACTGTCCAGTCCCAGTCTTCCCACAGTAACCTGAACTGTCCAGTCTCAGTCTTCCTTCAGTAACCTGAACTGTCCAGTCTTCCCACAGTAACCTGAACTGTCCAGTCTCAGTCTTCCCACAGTAACATGTACTGTCCACACCGAGTCTTTCCACAATAACCTGAACTGTCCAGTCTCAGTCTTCCCACAGTTACCTCAACTGTCCAGTCTTCCCAGAGTAACCTCAACTGTCCAGTCTCAGTCTTCCTACAATAACCTGAACTGTCCAGTCACAGTCCTCCCACAATAACCTGAACTGTCCAGTCTCAGTCTTCCCACAGTAACCTGAACTGTCCAGTCTCAGTCTTCCCCCAGCAACCTGAACTGTCCAGTCTCAATCTTCCCACAGTAACCTCAACTGTCCAGTCTTCCCAGAGTAACCTGAACTGTCCAGTCCCAGTCTTCCCCCAGCAACCTGAACTGTCCAGTCTCAGTCTTCCCACAGTAACCTGAACTGTCCAGTCTTCCCACAGTAACCTCAACTGTCCAGTCTTCCCACAGTAACCTCAACTGTTCAGTCTTCCCACAGTAACCTCAACTGTCCAGTCTTCCCAGAGTAACCTGAACTGTCCAGTCTCAGTCTTCCCACAGTAACCTGAACTGTCCAGTCTCAGTCTTCCCACAGTAACCTGAACTGTCCAATCTCAGTCTTCCCACAGTAACCTGAACTGTCCAGTCTTCCCTCAGTAACCTCAACTGTCCAGTCTTCCCACAGTAACCTTAACTGTCCAGTCTCAGTCTTCCCACAGTAACCTGAACTGTCCAGTCTCAGTCTTCCCACAGTAACCTGAACTGTCCAGTCTCAGTCTTCCCACAGTAACATGTACTGTCCACACCGAGTCTTTCCACAATAACCTGAACTGTCCAGTCTCAGTCTTCCCACAGTAACCTGAACTGTCCAATCTCTGTCTTCCCACAGTTACCTCAACTGTCCAGTCTTCCCACAGTAACCTCAACTGTCCAGTCTTCCCAGAGTAACCTGAACTGTCCAGTCTCAGTCTTCCTACAATAATCTGAACTGTCCAGTCACAGTCTTCCCACAATAACCTGAACTGTCCAGTCTCAGTCTTCCCACAGTAACCTGAACTGTCCAGTCTCAGTCTTCCCACAATAACCTGAACTGTCCAGTCTCAGTCTTCCCCCAGCAACCTGAACTGTCCAGTCTCAATCTTCCCACAGTAACCTGAACTGTCCTGTCTTCCCACAGTAACCTGAACTGTCCAGTCTCAGTCTTCCCACAGTAACCTGAACTGTCCAGTCTTCCCACAGTAACCTCAACTGTCCAGTCTTCCCAGAGTAACCCGAACTGTCCAGTCCCAGTCTTCCCCCAGCAACCTGAGCTGTCCAGTCTCAGTCTTCCCACAGTTACCTGAACTGTCCAGTCTCTGTCTTCCCACTGTAACCTGAACTGTCCAGTCTCAGTCTTCCCACAGTTACCTGAACTGTCCAGTCTCTGTCTTCCCACTGCAACCGGAACTGTCCAGTCTCAGTCTTCCCACAGTCACCTGCACTGCTGACCAACCTCAGCTGTAATCCACGCTGCAGTGAGAAGCGCACAGTCTCACAGGGAGAACGTGTATTCTCCCCACTCATAGTGCATATGTGGAATGAGCTGTCAGTGGTAGGTACAGTTACAATGTTTAACTGGGATTTGGACAGCTTCATGGATAGAGATGGCTTCGATATGTTTAATGTAGGCATATTGGACTGGTCATTAGACAGCTTGGTTAATATAGATGAGTTGGACAGGAAAGCCTTTGAGTCAGTGACTGAATGTTCGACAGAGCTGGAGTTTTGGATCCAACCAGTGTCGTTGAGTCAGCAGCGTTACCCGTATACCAGCCTTGGGAAACCCCCTGGCGTTGTCCCTACCACCCACCAGCTAAATTGAATTGAATTGACTTTATTTCTTACATCCTTCACATACATGAGAAGTTCTTTACATTACGTCTCCTTCTAAATGTGCAATGTGCAATCATAGTAATTTATGTTAAATAGTACTGTCAATGCAACATAAAATTACACTCCAATCCGCATGAGTTAATCAGTCTGATGGCCTGGTGGAAGAAGCTGTCCCAGAGCCTGTTGGTCCTGGCTTTAATGCTGTGGTACCGTTTCCCGGATGGTAGCAGGTAGAATAGACTGTGTTTGTGGTCACTCGGTTCCCCAATGATCCTACGGGCCCATTTTACACACCTGTCCTTATAAATGTCCTGAATCATAGGAAGTTCAGAACTATAGATGCGTTGGGCTATCCACATCACTCTCTGCAGAGCCCTGCATTTAAGGGAGGTACAGTTCCCATACTAGACAGTGATGCAGCCAGTTAGGATGCTCTCTGTTGTGTCCCTGTAGAAAGTTATTAGGATTTGGGGGCCCAAACCAAACTTCCTCAACCATCTCAGGTGAAAGAGGCTCTGTTGTGCTTTTCTCACCACACAGCGTGTGTGTACAGACTATGTCAGGTCCTCGGTGATGTGGATGCTGAGGAACTTGAAGCTGTTCACCCTCTCAACCCCAGATCCACTGATGTCAATAGGGGTTAATCCATCTCCATTCCTCCTGTAATCCACAACCAGCTCCTTTGTTTTTGCGACATTGAGGGGGAGGTTGTTTTCTTGACACCACTGTGTCAGAGAGATGACTTCTTCCCTGTAAGCCATCTTGCTATTGCTCAAGATAAGCCCAGTCAATGTAGTGTCTTCGGCAAATTTAATTAGCAGATTGGAGCTGTGGGTGGCGACACAGTTATGGGTGTACAGGGAGAAAAGGAGGGGACTCAGTACACAGCCCTGAAGGGCTCCTGTATTGAGAGTCAGAGGGTTGGAGGTGAGGGAGCCCACTCTTACAACCCGATGACGATCTGACAGGAAGTCCAGGATCCAGCTGCACAAGGCAGGGTCAAGGCCGTGATCTCTGAGCTCCTTGTCGAGCCTGGAAGGAATTATGGTGTTGAATGCTGAACTCTAGTCCAAGAACAGCATTCTCACATGAGCCTCCTTCTTCTCCAGATGTGTAAGGATGGGATGTAGGGCAGTTGCTATTGTGTCTTCTGTCGATTGGTTGTGTTGGTAGACGAATTGTATGGGATCCAGTTTGGATGATAGCAAGCTGCAGATGTAATCCTTGAACAGCTTCTCAAAGCATTTGCTTATTATTGAGATGACTATGACAGGACACCAGTCATTCCCAGACATGTTACTTTGGTCTTTTTTGGTACAGGGACAGTTTTGGATCATTTGAAGCAGGAGGTCACTCCACACTGGGAGAGGGAGAGATCGAAAATGTCAGTAAACACACCTGCCAGTTGTGCTGTGTACATCCCACGTACTCGCCCTGGGATGCCGTCCAGTCCCGCAGCCTTGCGACCTAATCTGTCCTGCCCAACTTCCTCCTTGGACCCGACACCATACCAGTTAAGGTGCTGACCAAACATTCCCTATTGGTTCCTGGTATCCCTTTCCCAAGTGTGTCCAGAATAACGTTTGTCTGTACTGATCATTGGCCTGAATATGCAGAACAGTTATGAGCAATCTGAGTAACTCTCTTCCGATCCTACTTTCACATACAGTAAGTGGCCACTTTATTAGGGACCTCCGATAATTCCTGTACCTAATAAAGTGGCCATCAAGTGTATGCTTGTGCTCTTCAGCTGCTGTAGCCCATCCATTTCAACGTTGGATGTGTTGTGCATTGAGAAATGCTCTTCTGTACATCACTGTTGTAACACATTGTTATTTGAGTTACTGTCACCTTCCTGTAGACTTGAACCAGTCTGGCCATTTTCCTCTCACGTGTGAAAAACAAGGCATTTTCCCCTACAGGCTCACTGGATTTTTTTTTGGTTTCTCACAACATTCTCTGTAAACTCTAGAGACTGTTGTGTGTGAAAATCCCAGGAGATCAGCAGTTTCTGAGATACTCAAACTACCCTGCCTGGAACCAACAATCATTCCACGGTCAAAGTCACTTAGATCTCATTTCTTCTCCACTCTGACCTTTGGGCTGGACAACAGCTGAACCTCTTGACCATGTCTGCATGCTTTTATGCATTGTTGCTGTCACGTGATTGGCTGATTAGATATTTGCATTAACAAGCAGGTGTGCAGGTGCATCTAATAAAGTGACTTCTGAGTGTAGAATGAGTACAGGTCCTTTGATCCACAATATTGTGCTGACCTTATAATCTACTCTGAGGTCAATCTAATCTAACTCTTCCCTCTTACATAGCCCTCCATTTTTCTATTATCCATGTGCTTATCTAAGAGTTTCTTAAATGTCCCAATGTATCTGCCCCCACCATGCACACACCACTTCTTTTTAAAATAACTTACTCTAACATCCCCCTTACACTTTCCTCCAGTCACCTTAAAGTTATGCCCCTTCAAATCAGCCCTGGGAAAAAGTCTCTGGCCGTCCACTTGATCTACTATATGCCTCTTTTCATCTTGTAAACCCCTATAAAGTCACCTCTCTTCCTCTTTCAATCCTAAGAGAAAAGCCCTGTCTTAATCCAGGAAGCATTCTGGTAAATCTGCACCCTCTCTAAATCTTCCGTATCCTTCCTGTAATGAAGCAACCAGAACTGAACACAATATTCCAACTGTGGTCTAACCAGTGTTTTATAGATCCGCAACTCGACCTTACAGCTTTTGAATTCAATCTCCTGAGTGACGAAAGCCAACACACCATAGGCTTTCTTAACCACCCTAGCTAATTGTGCAGCAACTATGGGTGTAAACCCCAAGGTTCTCCATGCTCCGAGATTCTTGCCACTAACCCCATATTCTGCCTTTAAATTTGACCATCTAAAGTGACTTACTTCACACTTTTCTGGGTTGAATTCTTACTGGGAAACCCTTGAGGATGTTTGCAGATGGTTAGTTTTAAACAAATTTGTGTGTATTCCTGTGAGGTGTTACATTGCACTGGGGAGATCTAGCAAGGGTGCAAGCAGTAGATGTTACTATACAAACAATAAACTAGGATAGTGGAGTGTTAGTGTATTTAGTTGGATGGGCTGGTCTTGGAACCCGAGATGCGGGATGGGGGCAGTGGAATGCTCCTGCACGTGCTAATCCTGTAATGCTGGGCTGTCCCATGCAGTGATCCTGTCATCACAAAGTACTAATGTTCAACTCTGCATGGCTCATACAGAAGGTTCTGGAGCCGGGTGAAATTACCAGTCATTAGTTTGCACACATCCTGGGAACGCTCCACAAGTGATAATTCCAGCTGAAAGATCAACTGCAAATTCACACACATATCAAAGAGTGAAGCTGCTCCAGGGCATGTGTCAGCGAGGTGATGAAGTATTTGAAAAGAATTCAGCAACAAGTCAACTCATGTACTCTGCACAGGGGTGATTACACTCCATGTGTTTGCACTGCGTAGGGCAAAATTGGAAAATACTTTGCATTTAACACAACCATAGAGTTACTCACATGTTGCTGTGGAGACGGGGCTGCACAATAAAACTATTGAAAGCCAGTCTGATTCCACACTGGCTGTCCAGTAGTGTAAGTGGCCCACAGAACGGATCCTGTGGCTCTCCCTAATACCAATGCAATCCATTGAGCAGGAAAGTAAAACAGGATATGGTAATATCAGAATAATTTGTGACTGTTCCCAAATGTTAAATGATTTCATAGAATAGTCAGAGAAAAGTAATAGTGATACCGCACAGAAACACACCCTTAGGCTCATCCAGTCCATGCCAACCCAATCTTCTGCCTAGTCCAATCTACCTGTACCCAGACTACATCCCTCTTGACCCCTCTCATCCATGCACTTATTGGACCTGCATCCACCACTTCCATTGGCAGCTTGTTCCACATTTGCAACACCGTCTGAGTGAAGAAGTTCCCCTTCAGATTCTCTTTGAATATTTCACCTTTCACACTTAACTAATGACCACAATGTCTAGGCTCACCGAAGCTGAGGAGAAAAAGCCTGCATGCATTCACCCTAACTGTACCCCACACAATCTTATATACATCTATTCCCTGAAATGCATGAGAATGAGGGGAGATGTTACAAAGTCCAAATCTAATCAACCTTTCCCTGTAATTCATATCCTTAAATCCCAGCAATACCCATGTTCAGAGTTCCAACACTAGGACGGAGCCTTTCACATGTTCTGTAAGTGCTGCAATAGTGAAATCTCAAACCCCATCCCACACAAAGCTTTGGATTCTCAGGATTGGTTAGACCTTCCAGGGATTTCTGTGAGCTGGAGGTGTGAAGACTTATGTAACTAAGCCAGGTTTACAGTACTGAGTTGTCGATGCAGATAATCATGAGGACTAGAGCACAAAGGCCAGGATGTACTGCAGGGGCTTTGTGCGGTGCTGGGCAGATCTCATTTGCAATACTGTGAGCAATTTTTGGTGCCGTATCATGGGAAGGATGTGCTGGCCCAGTAGAGATTCACAAGAATTATCCTAAGAATAAAAGGTTTAACCTATGAGGAGTGATTGATGTCTCTAGGCCTGTTCTCAATAAAGTTCAGAAGGATGAGGAAATGGAGGGATGAGTTAGTAAATTTGCTGATGACACAAAGGTTGGAGGTGTTGTGGATAGTGTGGAGGGCTGTCACAGGTTACAGTGGGACATCGTTAGGATACAAAACTGGGTTGAGAAGTGGCGGATGGAGTTCAACCCAGGTAAGTGTGAAGTGGTTCATTTTGATAGGTCAAATACGATGGCAGAATATAGTATTAATAGTAAGACTCTTGGCAGTGTGGAGGGTCAGAGGGATCTTGGGATCCGAGTCCATAGGACACTCAAAGCTGCTTCACAGGTTGACTCTGTGGTTAAGAAGGCGTACAGTGTACCGGTCTTCATCAATTGTGGAATTGAATTTAGGAGCCAAGAGGTAACACTGCAGCTATATAGGACCCTGATCAGACCCCACTTGAAGTACTGTGCTCAGTTCTGGTTGCCTCACTACAGGAAGGATGTGGAATCTATAGAAAGGGTGCAGAGGAGATTTACAAGGATGTTGCCTGGTTTGGGGTGCCTTATGAAAGCAGGTTGAATGAACTCAGACTTTTCTCCTTGGAGCGACAAAGGATGAGAGGTGACCTGATAGAGGTGTATAAGATGACGAGAGGCATTGATCGTGTGGATAGTCAGAGGCTTTCTCCCAGGGCTGAAATGGTTGCCACAAGAGGACACAGGTTTAAGGTGCTGGAGAGTAGATACAGAGGAGACATCAGGGTTAAGTTTTTTACTCAGGGGGGTGGTGAGTGCGTGGAATGGGCTGCTGGCGACAGTAGTGGAGGCAGATATGATAGGGTCTTTTAAGAGACTTTTAGATAGGTACATGGAGCTTAGAAAAATAGAGGGCTATGGGTAAGCCTAGTAATTTCTAAGGTAGGGACATGTTTGGCACAACTTTGTGGGTCGAAGGGCCTGTACTGTGCTGTAGGTTTTCTATGTTTCTATGAAACCTACAAGATGCTGGATTAAGTAGACATGGAGAGGATGTTTCCATTTGTAGAAAAATCTAGGACCAGAGGGCACGCCTTAAACAGAGATAAAGAGGAATTTCTTCAGCCTGATGGTGGTGAATCTGCAAAATTTGTTGCCAAAGTGGTTTGTTCTGGCCAGGTCACTGAGTATCTTTAAGGCAGAGTTTGATAGGTTCTTGGTTGGTAAGGATTACAGGAAGAAGGTAGGAAAAAGAAAATGAAAAAAAAATCAACCATTATTGAATGGTGAAGCAGACTAATATACAGGAGCCTAATTCATCTCCTATATCTTTTAGTCTTCTGATTGAATTGAATGAAGCATTGAAATGCAACCCGTGAGAGGCGAGTCTCATGATTACTGCATCAATTGACTGTTACTGGTTCTTCATGAGTAACCAGGGGCTTGGAGAACTTTGGAATTGGAATTGGATTATTATTGTCACATGTACATAGTTACATAGTCTTACATAGTTACATAGTCTTGCATAGTGTTCATACAGACTATTTCATTACACAGTGGACTGGGGTAGAACAAGGTAAAAATAATGACAATGCAGAATAATATTACAATTACAAAGTTCACTGCCAACAAGCTGCATGATCACAACAAGGTAGACTGTGAGATTAAGAGTCTATCTTATCGTACCAGGGAACCATTTAATAGTCTTTTAACAGTGGCTAGAAGCTGTCCTTGAGTCTGTTGCTGCGTGCTTTCAGGCTTTTGTACCTTCTGCCGAATGGAAGAGGGGAAAAGGGAGAGTGTCTGGGTTGGGTCTTTATGGAGGCAATGAGTAGTGTAGACAGGGTCCATGGAAGGAGCTCAGAATTGGGTTTATTTATTATCACTGACATATGTGGCACCAGTACAGAGCAATACATAAACATACTATGTTACTGTAAGAAATACATACCAAAAATAATTAAGTAGTGGAGCAAAAGTAGTGAGGTAGTGTTCATGGTTTCATGGACTATTCAGAGATCTAATGGCAGAGAGGAAGAAGCCTAAAACATTGAGTGTGTGTCTTCAGGCTCCTGTACCTCTTCTCTGATGGTAGCAATGAGAAGAGGGCATGTCCTGAGTGGTCAGGGCCTTTAGTGAAGGATGCTGCCTTTTTGAGGCATCGTCTTTTGAAGGTGGTGGGCAGGCTTGTGCCCACGACGGAGCTGGCTGTGTTTACAACCGTCTGCAGCTTTTTCCGATCTGTGCATTAGGGCCTCCATACCAGATGGTGATGCAACCAGTCAGATAGGTACGTCAACCATGGTACATTTGTTCCTGCTTCCCACAGAACGTACTGGCAATCTAACTATATAATACTGCAACACTGGAAGCCTAGGACTGCTAGAAACTCACCAACCTGAAACAATAGTTCATTTTCTGTCACTGCAGATGCTGCCCGACCTTCTGAGTGTTTGCTGTATTGTCTGTGTTTACGTTGGAATCCTTTGGCACTTCCTCAGTGAAGCTCTCACCGTTTATCAGGTCATTGCAATTTCACAGATGTGGAGTGCTCGCAAATCAGAGACTGGATTATTTGTGGAATCCAGGTGTGTGTGTGTGTGTGTGTGTGTGTGTGTGTAAAAGTGGGGAAAAAACCTCCAGCAGACAGTATGGAGATTTGCAAAGTGGAGATCCCCAAAGTCAGGCCAGGAATGTCTGAGGGCTAAGAGTGAAATGTGAGAGAAGCTAAACAGGAAACATAACGAGAAAGGTCCAGGGTTGCAGGTCGTAGTCATAGAGAAATATAGTACAGAAACAGGCCCTTTGGCCCACCAAGCCTGTGCTGATCAAGCACCTGTATTTAATCTGAAACTAACACATTTTATTCTCCACATTCCCATCACCTCCACACCCACCCAATAAATTCCGCCACTCACCTACACACTGGGGTCAATTTACAGTGCCTAATACACCTACTCTTAGAGATGTGGGAGGAAGCATATTTAGTCAAAGGGAGAACGTGCAAACTCCACATGGACAGCATTCAAGGACAGGACTGAACCTGGAGCTATGGGGTGGCAGCTTTACTCGCTGCTGCATTGTGTTATGCCCAAGCAGAGAGGCAACACAAGCAGCTGATAAAGAAACTTCCTCTGCATGGCAAAGAGTGTGTGTGAACTGGCTTCTACAACCAGAACACAACGACAAAGACCCTGGAGTGAGGAGATGAGATGTGATGGAGGCTGAGGTGGGGTAAAAGGGTGTAAGTTGAACTTGATGCCATTCAAGGTCATTGTCACCAGCAGCACTTATGTCAAGCTGCCACACTGACTGGAGTAACCACACTGAGGTAGCTGGGAGGTGCTCATTAAAGTTGGGAAATGAGGTAGAATCAAAGGAGAAATGACGTGAGTTTTGTTGTGGTTGGTGTATCCAAACTTGCACAGTGTAGCACACGGAACTAACGAAGGTCATAAAAATTGATTCAATGCGAATAATTCCTTCAACAACAAACCCCACAGAGGAATGTGAAGTTTTCTTTAGCAGAGCTGAGGAACTAGAAGACAACTGCCATCTTGTCCTGGACAAGAGGTAACAGCTAGTAGTTTACCCTTGAGGGCATTTCCAATGCCTAGCAAAGAACATCAAGGGGAGAAACTTCAGATGAGCTGGAGAGAGGGCTAAGAGAGATTGCAGCCCCAGGAGACATGCACACTCCACTCCCACTGCCCAGGTATCAAGCTTGAGATGTGTTGAGAAATCAACTGGCGGGTAAAATTTGCATAGATCCAAGCAATCTTAATTAATCTTAAACACCACTCAGTAGATTACGAAGGTGCTGGAATCTGGAACTGCCAGATCGGAGAAGAGCAATATTTTTCAGTGCTGGATGTAAGGAATGGGTTCTGGCACGTATGAGCTCAGTGAGCAGGGTTCTTGTTTAACCTGTTCCAACTTGCTATTTGTTAGATACTGCTGGAGACGAGTGTTATTTGTAATCAACTCAGAACCAGAGGAATTTCAGTAAGGCCTCACTGGAGTAAAGGCAATGGACAGTGGCAGATGGAAGAGTTGGAATAAGACCATAACCAGAAGCAGAGAGAAGTAGATGAGACGAGCCAAATAAAGTCAAAACACATACAGCATGGAGACAGGCCTTCAGCCCAGCTAGCCCATGCACACCAAGATGTTCTTCTAAAACTTTTCTGTCCATGTGTATTCTAAATGTACCTGCCTCAACCAGTTCCTCTGAAAGCTCATGCACATCACCTTCTGAGTGGAAAAGTTGCCCCTCAGCTTCCTATTAAATCTTCCACCCTAAATCTATGCCCTCTAGTTCTTGATTCCCTAACCCTGAAATAGACTGTGCGTATTCACTCTGTCTATGACCCTCATAATTTTAAGCACCTCCATAAGATCATCCTCATTCTCATATACTCCAGTGGACAAAGTCACAACCTCCTGAACCTCTTGCCATAACTTTCCCTCAAGTACCAGCAACATCCTTGAAACTCTCCTCTGCACTCTTTCCAGCTTTCCAGAAACTGGTGACTTATTCTGAAAGTATGCTGCCCTTGCTTTAGATACAGTATCCCAACAAGGAGAACATCCTCTCGACATCCACCCTTCCAGTGCTCCTTGGAAACTTTCATCTCGGTTGGATCACCTGATGGAGACTGGGGAGATGAGGGACCAAATGTAGAATTGTAAGACCTTTGGATCTCTAGAAAGGATCCAACCAAAGGAGAAACAATCCCAGATTTGAGGCCAATGTCAGATTTTCCACCTGTGTGGGACAATTTATCTGGTGACAGTTGATATTCTTCAGATTTCTGAGCACTGGAGTTCTCAGAAAGCACCCACTCACTGAAGACCAATTGAAAACCAGAGAGGTACCAAGAGTAGCCAAGGAACTGCTAACTGTGGCTGAGTCAGCCAGTAAGATCCTGCTCAAGTATTCTAGCTCTCCCCAATAGCCAACCCAAGGGGTGTTGAGCTGGCAGAGACATGTGAGTAGGTGAACTAGAACCATGAATGCCAAACAGTTCAGGAAGACCTCTAGAAGTGGCCAAAGCAAGCAGGTATGCTGCTACACCAGGAGAGCCCTTCAGCTCTCAGCACTGAGAGTCAAGAACACAGTGGGAAGGAAAAGAGGAGCAGATGGTTGAGAGCATTTTCCTAACAGTAAACAGCGTTAACAATTTGTCCAGGTCCAGTCAACCAAGAAAGTTCTTCAGAAGGTGAAGGAACTATGGTATGTTCTCAATGATTCTCACCACTATAGAAAACATCCTAAATGGATTCATCAATTCCTGATATGGCACACTTCTGCCCAAAACATCCTATTTGGACAGGTTGGAAGGGCATTCTAAAGTCCTACGTAGCTGAGGTTGGGCAGGGTCTGGGATTTTCTTTTACTTTCTTGTGTCTTTCACTTAAAGGGGATGTACCATAGACTGTGTGCATCATATGAAATTTCAGTGTATGGACAATCATTGTTCCTTCAATGCTCTAACCACAGTGAGGACTGTCTCAAATCATCAGGGACAGGATGCTCCAGTTCCAAGCTGTTCAGAAGAAAGCAGCAGTGAGGTTAGTGCCTGATCCTGTGAGATGTTCCTGTGTACTTTAGGTGACCAATACAGTATTTCCAATGTCTCAGAGTGAATAGGCAGGTATTGAAATTGGGATACGGTCTCTAGTAATGGACCACACATCTGCCTGCAGCAAGATAAATAAACTATGACTTGATAATGACCAGGTCATAAGGTTTGGTTAAGTATACCAAAGGACATCTGGATAGGATACTCTCTGTTCTTTGAATCTTGTATTAGGGCATAAGTTTGGGTCTTCGGTTTGTGCCTGCACCTCTCTACCAGCAGGAGGGGAGGCCACTCCTAACCATGGCTGGCATCTGGATTGCACTAACCATCTCAACAGTAAACCTTTACACTCTGCATTGTTCGAGGAAATACAATCTATGAGCAAATCTAATAAGTAGCCAACATTCGCAAGCTGCCGACTTGGTAAACAGGAAACCCTCTGTCCCAAATATTTAATTTGTTCTTTCTAAATCTCTTTTATCCATATATTCTTTTTTGATTTATTTTTTTTATTTTGACATGATCCACACTGAGCATAGAATGTTACAAGAATAAACTCTCAGCCTATCTTCCTGGGGACAGTTCTATGTTAGAAACCTTACCTGCAGTTCTTCCTCATGTTCCTGTTGAGTATTTATTCAACTCCCTGTTCAGATTTACTACCCACACTGCTTTCACCATTGGCCAGTCATTTTCATTCCAATCCCCATTCCTGTTCTGACAAGTCGGCCCATAGCCTCTCCTATTGCCATGGTGAGGCCACTCTCAGGTTGGAGGAGCAAAACCTCATATTCTGTTTGGGTAGTCTCCAACCCAATGGCATGAACATTGATTTCTCTACTTCCAGTATTCTTTACCCCCCTCCCCCTTCTGCCTTTTACCATTCCTCATTCTGGCTCCCCTCTTACCCCCTTCTCTTCTCACCTGCCCTGTGGTGCCCCACTTCCTACTCTTTCTCCTGTGGTCCACTCTCCTCTTCTATCCTTCCTCTTCAGCCCTTTATCTATTATCTTCCAGCTTCCTATTCCACTCACCCCTCCCCCACACACCTGTATGTACATTGAAATTGTACAAAAAGAAAAATGATAACAGAATGTAGAATGTAGGGCTTTGTTTACAGAGAAAGCGCAGCAAGGGCAAACATTTGAGGTGCAAAGGCCATGACAAGGTAGTGATCAATGAGGTCTTGATAATTCATGGGCATTTGAAGATATTTCCAACATTGCGAAAATTCAAAAGATGCTAGAAAGCTGGAAATTAGCTTAGAAGCTATGTAAAATTACACCTGTTTTCTGCAATTGTCTGCTGGAGACATTGAAGACACTCATTCCAAAATAGCCATTAATTTACAAGTGATTGGGAATGGTCTACAAATATGAAAATAAAATTCATAGCTCAGGGTCATATTGCCTAAAAACTAGTTCAATATACACCCAGTGACCACGTTATTCAGTACCTAATAAAGGAGCCATTGAGTGTATGTTCATGGTCTTCTGCTGCTGAGCCTATCCACTTCAAGGTTCGATGTATTATGTGTTCAAAGATGCTCTTCTGCACACCATTGTTGTAACACACAGTTACTGTTGCTTGAACCAGTGTGTCTATTCTCCTCTGACCTCTCACATTAACAAGGCGTTTCCCCCACAGAATCACTGAACATTTTTGTTTTTCACATCTTTCTTTGTCAGACTCTCTGTAATTCTTGGAACGCTTGTGCATGAAAATCCCAGGAGATCAGCAGTTTCTGAGATACACAAACCACCCCGTCTGGCACCAAAAAAAAATCCCACAGCCAAAGTCACTGAGATCACATTTCTTCCCCATTCTGATGTTTGGTCTGCACAATAACTGAACCTCTTGACATGTTTGCATGTTTTTATGTATCAAGTTGCTGCCACCTGATTGGCTGATTAGATATTTGCTTTGGTGAGTAAATGTACAGCAGTACCCAATAAGGAGGCTACTGAATGTATATCTTTATGCATGCATGGGATTTCTTGCTTCATCTAAAGCAACATCACTAATCTCACTTGTGAAGGTGAAAATGGGCAGGCTGCTAGAATAATTGGAATAGGTGTGCTGAGGAACACTGCCTATTCCTGATGAAGGAATGGAAAACTTCAGAATGGTGTGCAGCAAGAGAGGAATTTGCAGACAAAAGTGCTCCATTGTCTTTCCAAGAAGCTAAAATCACCGATTTGTTCGGTGCTAACAAGGACCTCTTGGTGTCTAGCTAAATAACTAATGTTCATTTTCTGAGTATAGTCACAGTGATGAAAGAAATGAACATTCAGGCTAATGTTACAATATTTATCAAGTGGGCTGCTTTACTTTGTATACTGGGACATCTCTTAAGGATTGTTGGACTGGGCAAGAGAAGACTATAAGATATAGGCCCATTGAGTCTGCTCTGCCATTCAGTCTTAGCTGATCTTTTTCCCCCTCCTCACCCCCACTCCCCAGCCTTCTCCCCATAACCTTTGGTGCCATGTCCAATCAAGAATATGTCAAGCTCTGTCTTAAATACACCCAACGACCTGGCTTCCACAACTGCCTGTGGTAATACATTCCACAAATTCACCATCCTCTGGCTAAAGACATTTCTCTGCATCTCTGTTTTAAATGGATGCCCCTCTATCCTGAGGCTATGTTCTCTTGTCCTAGACTCCCCCACCATGGGGAACATCCTTTCCACATCTACTCTACCTAGGCCTTTCAATATTCGAAAGGTTTCAATGAGATCCCCCCTCATCCTTCTAAATTCCTGTAAGTACAGACCCAGAGCCATTAAATGTTCCTCAAATGATAACCCTTTCATTCCTGGAATCATCCTTGTGAACCTCCTCTGAATCCTTTCCAATGCCAGCACATCTTTTCTCAGATGAGGAGCCCAAAACTGTTCACAATATTCAAGGTGAGGCCTCACCGGCGCCTTATAAAGCCTCAGCATCACATCCCTACTCTTATATTCTAGCTCTCTTGAAATGAATATGAACATTGCATTTGTCTTCCTCACCACCGACTCTACCTGCAAGTTAACCTTTAGGGTGTTCTGCACAAGGACTCCCAAGTCCCTTTGCCCTTCTGATATTTGGATTTTCTCTCTGTTTAGAAAATAGTGTACACCTTTATTCCTTCT
Organism: Hypanus sabinus; assembly: GCF_030144855.1. Taxonomy (NCBI): domain Eukaryota; kingdom Metazoa; phylum Chordata; class Chondrichthyes; order Myliobatiformes; family Dasyatidae; genus Hypanus; species Hypanus sabinus. The sequence continues at coordinate 63,522,429 of NC_082718.1, read as the reverse complement.
ATCAAAGAGCATGACTATACACTTCCTTACACTATATTCCATCTGCCACTTCTTTCCCCATTCTCCCAATCTGTCTAAGTCCTTCTGAATACTCCCTGCTTGTTCAACTCTCCCTGCCCCTGCACCTATGTTCATGTCATCTGCAAACTTGTCAGCAAAGCCAACAATTCTGTCATCCAAATCATTGACGCAAAATGTGAAAAGAAACTGTCCCAACACCTTCTTCCTAATGGTGGCAGTGAGAAGAAAGCATGGCCTAGATGGTGAGGGTTCTTGATGATGGATAGTGCTTTCCTGTGTCAATGTAGATGTGCTCAGTAATGGGGCTAGCTTTACCTGTGACAGACTGGGCTGTATCCACTACCTTTTGTAGACTTTTCCATTCAAGGTCATTGGTTTTTCCATACCAGGCCATGGTGCTACTAGTCAATACATTCTCCTCTGCACATCTATGGAAGTTAGTCAAAGTTTGAGATGACATGCTGAATCTTGGCAAACTTATAAAAAAGTAAAGGCACTGCTGTGCTTTCTTCATAATAGCACTCACGTGCTGGACCCAGGATAGATCCTCTGAAATAAAGTTGCTGACCCTCTCCAACTCTGATCACCTGTTGAGGACGGCTCATAGACCTTCAGTTTCCTCCTCCTGTAATCAATAATCAGCTCCTTGGTCTTGCTTGTACTGAGTAAGAAGTTATTGTTGTGGCACCATTCAGCCAGATTTTCAGTCTCCTTCCTGTATGCTGATTCATCACCACCTTTGATTCGATCAACAGTGGTGCAGTCAGCAAACTTGAATATGGCATTGGAGCTGTGCTTGGCCACACAGTCATAAGTGTAAAGCAAATAGAGTAGGGGGTTAAGCAGACAGTCTTGGGTCCACCTGTGCTGATGGTGATTGTGGAGGAGATGGGTCCACAGATGAGGAAACAGGATCCAATTGCACAAGGAGGTATTGGGGCCAAGGTTTTGAAGCTTACTGATTAGTTTTGAGGGAATGACAGTATTGAATGTCAGGCTGCAGTCGGTAAATAGCATTCTGATATACACACTTTCACTATCTTGATGTTCCAGGGTTGAAACATCTGATGAAATGGCATCTGCTGTTGACCCTTTGTAATGATAGGCAAATTGGAACGGCAGGAGTTGATATGTTTCATCACCAACTTCATCACTATGGACGTAAGTGCTTCTAGGTGATTGTCATTAAGGCAGTTTACCAAGTTCTTTACTTATTTACAGTATATGTTGAGATACAGCACGGCCTTGTAATCCCCCAGTTTAATCCTTGCCTAGTCACAGGACAATTTGCAATGATTAATTATCCTACCAACCGTATGTCTTTGGACTGTGGGAGGAAATGAGAGCACCTGGGAGGAACCCCAGCAGTTACAGAGAGAATGTGCAACCTCCTCACAGGCAGTGGCGGGAAATGAACCCATGTTGCTTGTATTGTAAAGTGTTGTGCTAACCACTAAGCTACCACCTTCTTCCACACTGGTGAAATTGAAGCCTGCTTGAAGCAAGTAGGTGTCTCAGATTTCCAAAGTGAGACTTTAAAGATACCAGTGAAAACTCCTGTCAGTTGATCAGCACAGGTCTTTAGAACTCGGCCATGTACAATGAGCCGGGTGTTTTCCATTGGTTCACCCCTTAAAGGATGCTCTCACATCGGCCTTAGAAACTGAAATAATAGTGTCTTTGTGGGCTGTGGGAGTTTGTGAAGTTGCTTCCATGTTTGACAGTCAAAACAAACATAAAAAGCATTGAGCTCATCTGGGAGTGAAATCTTGTTCTCACTGCTGTCTCTTTGTTTCACTTTGTAAGAGGTGATAGCATTAAAGCCCTGTCACAGCTGTCAAGCATCCCTCAGTGATTCAAGTTTAGTCCAGAGTTGCCACTATGCATGTGAGATGGCTTTCTGGAGGCCTCTTGTATTTTGCTTGGTCGCCAGACCCGAACGCCATGAATCTGGCCCTCAGCAGTTTGCAGATCTCATGATTTATCCAGGGCTTTGAGCTGGGGGAAGACTGAAAGATTTGTGGGGGCACACTCGGCTGCGACTGTTTTTATAAAGTCCATGACAATTGTGGCGTATCTGTTCAGATCCTCTGAGTCTGTGAACATGGCCCAGTCCACCAACTCAAAGTGATCGTATAGCCTCTCCTCTGCCTCCTGCAACCACCTCTTTGTTGTCCTTACCTCTGGAGTCTCACTTTATAGCCTCTATCTGTATGGAGATAGAAGGAGGACAGCTAGATGATCTGATTTCCTGAAATAAGGTCGAGGGATGGAGCAATAAGCATTCCTAATTGTAGTGTTGGGACCACTTGTGCTGCAAGTGATATGTTAATTATAATTGGGCAGAGATTTCTTCAATCAAGCCTGATTGAAGTCCCCAGCAATGATTTGAAAGATCTTGGGGTAGGGTCTATCTTGTTTGCTGATGGTGGGTCTCAATACCTCATGTGCCTGCTTAACATCGACCTTTGGCAGTATGTAAACTGCAGTCAGAATCACCCTAGGTAAGTAGAATGGTCAGCAGTTAATCATTAGATACTCCAGGTTGGGGGAACAAGAGTACGACAAAACCGCCACATCCCAGCACCATGAAGTGTTTATCCTGCAACACAGACCTTTGGCCCTCTTTGAAACAGCGGTTCAGTTGATCTGGTACATTGAGAACCCCTTGAGTCTTCCTGACATATCCAGAGTGTCTGAGGTGAGCCATGTCTTTTGGAACCCAGAACACAGCAATACCTCATTTCCCTCTGATACAGCAATCTTGCCCTGAGTTCCTCAATCTTATTCTTTAGCAACTGTACATTTACTAACAAGATACTGGGTAGAGGAAGTTCTAGTCTGCTTTGGGATCTTTCCCTTCTGGCCATGGTGATGCGCTTTTTTCCACTTACAGGTACCGTGCCTGCATTCCTGAGAGTTCAGTCCACTGACTCGTTCAGAAAGTCATGAAATTGCTAGTTCGTTAAAATGGCTCAAAAGTACGTTACTTAAAGCAAATTTCAGGCTGCAGTTTATAGTGAGAGTAGTTCAGAAGTATATTTAGAAGTATTGTAAGCTGTCTGCAAGCTGTCACTGTATTTCATCAGTGCCATCTTGCCTTGCGAAAGTTTAGTTGAATCGTGTTTGGGGCGAGTGAGGCGTCTTTTGATGTTGGGCTCAGTAGTATTGCTGTACACTTGAAATCCATCACCTGATAGTCTGACCTTTGGCCTCTATGCAAACAAGTGTTTGTGACCCATGGTAAAGTAGTTCAACATTTGGTCCCTGTTACCTGACCTTCCCCGTGTTCCTTCTCTTCAAACAGGTGATATTCCGCGCCCTCTCCCCGGCACACTCCATGCAGGACCCCTACAGTCCTCAAGCTCAAGAACTGTTGAAGGTCACCAACATCCGGATGCGAATGCTGAAGCGGCAACCGTGTCCCTGCTTGGCGCAAGTAACCAGCCTCAAACCGCAAGCGTTTGCACACTACGCAGTCTATGACTTTATCGCCATGGGCAGCTGCTTCTGCAATGGCCATGCTGAGCAGTGTGAGCCAGTAGAGGACTTCAGGCCAGAACAGGACAACACTTACACCATGGTACGTATGTCCGCCAGAACGTAGGACCAGCACTCCAGTGTGGGATGGTACTGTGGCTGCTGCTGCCACAATTAATGCTGATTTGATTGACTTGCCTTTTTTTCCCTGTCACAGACTCATCGCAAAGCTCATTATTCCTTCTGCCGCTGTCGGTTTAGAGATAAGATCTGTTTGTAGATTGGGGAACTGCTTTGCAGAGAACCTTCCCTCCAACTGCCACACTCAGTGCCCACCTACTTTAATTCTAGTTCCTATTCCCATTCTGACATTGGTCCATGGCTTCGTCTACTGCCATAATGAGGCCTCTCTCAGGTTAGAGGAACACCACTTCATATTTCATCTGGGTTGCCTCCAACCCAATGGCATGAGACTTGATTTCTCTAACCTGGTCATTTCTGCCCCCACTCCATTCTCTCTTTTCCATTCCCTTCTGACTACCTCCTTACACCTTCTCTTCTCCCTGCAGTGCTCCTCGTCCTTCCCTTTCTTCTATGATCTACTCTCTTCTCCTATCAGATTCCTCCTTCTTCAGCCCATTCACCTGTCACCTCCCAGCTTCTCACTTCATCCTCCTTTCCTCACCCATCCAGCTCCTCCATTACCGAGTTTCACATATCACCAGCCAGCTTGTATGTTTTCCCCTCCCCTCACCTTTTTATTCTGGCTTCTTCCCACTTTCTTTCCAATCCTGATGAAGGGTCTTGGCCCAAAATATTGACTGATCATTTCCCTCCAAAGATGCCACCTGATCTGCCGTGTTCCTCCAGCATTTTGTGTGTGTTGTTCTGTTTGTTATGGTCTAGACTTTGCTCACTTTGGATGCAGTTTCCATATTTCTCAATGTACCTGCTGCAAACAAAGGTGGAAGACTCCAGCCAACCAGACAAGCATTGCCAGCAATTTCCTGGCTGAATTCTGCTGCTGGAACGTCCCAGAGCTAGAGTTTGTAGTTAACCCCAGCTTTTAGATGGGAAGGGCCTGGCACAGGATCTGAGATTTTGTTCACTTGGGTGGGGACTTTAGGGTCATGTGGAAGAATGAGGTGTGTTGTCTTCAGGTTATTATTTCTGTTTTGTTAAATATTTTAAGTTATTTAAGTGTTTCTAAATGTTATATTGTTTGTTAAAATGTAACAAACAACGGGACATTACATTACAGTGTGGTCTAACCAGGGTTTTATTGACTTCGTGGCTCTTGAACTCAATCCCCCAACTAATGAAGGCTGACCACCCTATCAACTTGTACAGCGACTTTGACAGATCTGTGGACGAGGACCCAAGGACCCTCTGTTCCTCCATGTTGTCAAGAATCCTGCCATTAACCCTGAATTCTGCCCACATTTGATAATATTTGTTTTCTGTTTAACATTTTAATTGCTTAAGTTTTCCAAAGTTTAACATTGTTAAAATGTTTTAATTGCTTAGTTTTGATAATGGTTTAAAAATTTTCAGAAACGTTCTCTTTTGGAAGAGGACAGCGAGGCTTTGAGAGGAAGTGTGGCGGCGGCCATTTTCAAATTGTCCAATTGCGTCTCAGATCAGAGTTCTGAGAGGCGGGACTGCGCAGGCTCGTGAAGGAGGCCTGGGAAGGCGGGAAGATATAAACAGAATGCAGCCTTAAGAAGTGGGCAGCTTCGTTTGCGGGCAGCGGAGTGCGCCGGGTGCAGAGTGTAGGGCTTGGGCTCAGGGGGCTTAGGCGGAAGAGGGTACAGTAGGCTTATCTTTTAGTTCTTGTTATTTTCAGTTATTTGGGAAGTATGATTGTGAGGGCAGCTTGTTGTTCTCGTTGTCGGATGTGGGAGGTCCTGGAGTCTCTGAGCCTCCCGGACGTCCACATCTGCGCCAGGTGCGCTGAACTGCAGCTCCTGAGGGACCGAGTTAGGGAACTGGAGCTGCAGCTCGATGACCTTCGCCTGGTCAGGGAGCGTGAGGAGGTGATAGAGAGGAGTTACAGGCAGGTGGTCACTCCGGGGCCACGGGAGGCAGATAGGTGGGTCACGGTCAGGAAGGGGAAGAGGCAGGTACTAGAGAGTACCCCGGTGGCTGTACCCCTTGACAATAAGTACTCATGTTTGAGTACTGTTGGGGGGGACAGCCTACCTGGTGGAAGTGACAGTGGCCGAGCCTCCGGCACAGAGGATGGCCCTGTAGCTCAGAAGGGTAGGGATAGAAGAAAGAGGTCCATAGTAATAGGGGACTCGATAGTCAGGGGTTCAGACAGGCGGTTCTGTGGAGGTGATCGGGAGTCCCAGATGGTAATTTGCCTCCCTGGTGCCAGGGTTCGGGACGTTTCTGATCGCGTCCAAGATATCCTGAAGTGGGAGGGTGAGGAGCCAGTGGTCGTGGTACATGTAGGTACCAGTGACATAGGTAGGAAAGGGGAAGAGGTCCTGAAACGAGAGTATAGGGAGTTAGGAAGGCAGTTAAGAAGAAGGACCGCAAAGGTAGTAATCTCGGGATTACTGCCTGTGTCACGCGACAGTGAGAGTAGAAATGGAATTAGGTGGAGGATGAATGCGTAGCTGTGGGATTGGAGCAGGGGGCAGGGATTCAAGTTTCTGGATCATTGGGACTTCTGGGGCAGGCGTGACCTATTCAAGAAGGAAGGGTTACACTTGAATCCTGGGGGGACCAATATCCTAGCGCGGAGGTTTGCTAGGGCTACAGGGCAGACTTTAAACTAGTAAGATGGGGGAGCAGGAATCAATTTGAGGAAACTATGGGAGAGGAGGTTAGTTCACCAGTAGAGCAAGTAAAGAGACAGTGTGTGAGGGAGGAAAGGCAGGTGATAGAGAAGGGATGCGCTCAGCCCGAAGATGTAGGGGAGAAGAAAGAAAAGGATAAAAAATTTGAATGCATTGTTAGGGATGAAAAGAGAGGAGGAGGTGGAGAGTATCTTAAATGTATCTATTTTAATGCTAGGAGTATTGTAAGAAAGGTGGATGAGCTTAAAGTGTGGATTGATACCTGGAATTATGATGTTGCAGCTATTAGTGAAACATGGTTGCAGGAAGGGTGTGATTGGCAACTAAATATTCCTGGATTTAGTTGCTTCAGGTGTGATAGAGTAGGCAGGGCCAGAGGAGGAGGTGTTGCATTGCTTGTCCGAGAAAATCTTATGGCGGTGCTTTGGAAGGATAGATTAGAGAGCTCCTTGAGGGAGGCTATTTGGGTGGAATTGAGGAATGGGAAAGGTGTAGTAACACTGATAGGAGTGTATTATAGGCCACCTAATGGGGAGCGTGAGTTGGAAGAGCAAATATGTAAGGAGATAGCAGATATTTGTAGTAAACACAAGGTGGTGATTGTGGGAGATTTTAATTTTTCCACACGTAGACTGGGAAGCTCATTCTGTAAAAGGGCTGGATGGTTTAGAGTTTGTGAAATGTGTGCAGGATAGTTTTTTGCAACAATACGTAGAAGTACTGACTAGAGATGGGGCAGTGTTGGATCTCCTGTTAGGGAATGCGATAGGTCAGCTGACAGATGTATGTGTTGGGGAGCACTTCGGGTCCAGTGATCACAATAGCATTAGCTTCAATATAATTATGGAGAAGGACAGGACCTAGAGTTGAGATTTTTGATTGGAGAAAGGCTAACTTTGAGGAGATGCGAAGGGATTTAGAGAGAGTGGATTGGGTCAAGTTGTTTTATGGGAAGGATGTAATAGAGAAATGGAGGTCATTTAAAGGTGAAATTATGAGGGTACAGAATCTTTATGTTCCTGTTAGGTTGAAAGGAAAGGTTAAAGGTTTGAAAGCACCATGGTTTTCAAGGGATATTAGAAATTTGGTTCGGAAAAAGAGGGATGTCTACAATAGATATAGGCAGCATGGAGTAAAGGAATTGCTTGAGGAATATAAAGAATGTAAAAGGAATCTTAAGAAAGAGATTAGAAAAGCTAAAAGAAGATACGAGGTTGGTTTGGCAAATAAGGTGAAAGTAAATCCGAAAGGTTTATACAGTTATATTAAAAGCAAGAGGATAGTGAGGGATAAAATTGGCCCCTTAGAGAATCAGAGTGGTCAGCTATGTGTGGAGCCGAGGGAGATGGGAGAGATTTTGAACGATTTCTTCTCTTCGGTATTCACTAAGGAGAAGGATTTTGAATTGTGTAAGGTGTGGGAAACAGGTAAGGAAACTATGGAACCTATGACAATTAAAGAGGTGGAAGTACTGGCGCTTTTAAGAAATTTAAAAGTGGATAAATCTCCAGGTCCTGACAGGATATTCCCCAGGACCTTGAGGGAAGTTTGTGTAGAAATAGCAGGAGCTCTGACAGAGATCTTTAAGATGTCATTAGAAACGGGGATTGTGCCGGAGGATTGGCGTATTGCTCACGTGGTTCCATTGTTTAAAAAGGGTTCTAGAAGTAAGCCTAGCAATTATAGACCTGTCAGTTTGACGTCAGTGGTGGGTAAATTAATGGAAAGTATTCTTAGAGATAGTATTAATAATTATCTGGATAGACAGGGTCTGATTAGGAACAGTCAACATGGATTTGTGCGTGGAAGGTCATGTTTGACAAACCTTATTGAATTTTTTGAAGAGGTTACGAGGAATGTTGACGAGGGTAAGGCAGTGGATGTAGTCTATATGGACCTCAGCAAAGCCTTTGACAAAGTTCCACATGGAAGGTTAGTTAAGAAGGTTCAGTCGTTAGGTATTAATGCTGGAGTAATAAAATGGATTCAACAGTGGCTAGATGGGCGATGCCAGAGAGTAGTGGTGGATAATTGTTTATCGGGATGGAGGCCGGTGACTAGCGGGATGCCTCAGGGATCTGTTTTGGGCCCAATGTTGTTTGTAATATACATAAATGATCTGGATGATGGGGTGGTAAATTGGATTAGTAAGTATGCTGATGATACTAAGGTAGGAGGTGTTGTGGATAATGAGGTGGGTTTTCAAAGCTTGCAGGGAGATTTATACCGGTTAGAAGAATGGGCTGAACGTTGGCAGATGGAGTTTAATGCTGAGAAGTGTGAGGTTCTACATTTTGGCAGGAATAATTTAAATAGAACATACAGGGTAAATGGTAGGGCATTGAGGAATGCAAAGGAACAAAGAGATCTAGGAATAACAGTGCATAGTTCCCTGAAGGTGGAGTCTCATGTAGATAGGGTGGTGAAGAAGGCTTTTGGAACGCTGGCCTTTATAAATCAAAGCATTGAGTACAGAAGTTGGAATGTAATGTTAAAATTGTACAAGGCATTGGTAAGGCCAAATTTAGAATATTGTGTGCAGTTCTGGTCACCGAATTATAGGAAAGATATCAATAAATTAGAGAGAGTGCAGAGACGATTTACTCGGATGTTACCTGGGTTTCAGCACTTAAGTTACAGAGAAAGGTTGAACAAGTTAGGTCTCTATTCATTGGAGCGTAGAAAGTTGAGGGGGGATTTGATCGAGGTATTTAAAATTTTGAGAGGGATAGATAGAGTTGACGTGAATAGGCTGTTTCCATTGAGAGTAGGGGAGATTCAAACGAGAGGACATGATTTGAGAGTTAGGGGGCAGAAGTTTAAGGGAAACACGAGGGGGTATTTCTTTACTCAGAGAGTGATAGCTGTGTGGAATGAGCTTCCTGTAGAAGTAGTAGAGGCCAGTTCAGTTGTGTCATTTAAGGTAAAATTGGATAGATATATGGACAGGAAAGGAGTGGAGGGTTATGGGCTGAGTGCGGGTAGGTGGGACTAGGTGAGATTAAGAGTTCGGCACGGACTAGGAGGGCCGAGATGGCCTGTTTTCATGCTGTGATTGTTATATGGTTATATGGTTATAAATATTGAATGTTTTTAAGAGCTTTGACAAGAAATGTGGATGAGGGCAGGCTTTTTCTGTTTGAGACAAGAGCATCAATTTTCCAGATTTGGGAATGATACGTTTTGGGGAAATTGCTGAAGTGGGTGAGAGTGTGAGAATTTTGGGATTGGAGTGGATTTATTAATGTCACACGTACCAAGGTACAGGGAAAAGCTTGTTTTGCATACTGTTCCTACAGATTAATTGAGCTAGACCAAGAACAAAAGCAGAGTAGAGGGTAACAGCTGCAGAGAAAGTGCAGTGAGGTGCAAGGCTTAATATGTAGATTGTAAGTCCAAGAATCCATTGTATTGTACTAGGGAACCATTCCTCACTACCAATATAAGCACAGACCAACGAAGAATCTCCACCAGCATCCAGGACAATATTCCTCCCTTGCTGTCTTGTTACAGCAGGATAGAAGTTTCCCTGAGCCCGGTATTGGGTGCTTTCAAACTTTTGTTTCTTCTGTATGATGAGAGCGGCGAGAGAAGAAAATGACCAGGACGGGTAAGGGGTTGGATGATGCTGGCTGCTTTACTAGGCAGCAAGAAGTCGAGACATAGAGGGGGGGAGGCTGGATTCCATGATGTGCTGAGCTGTGCTATGCCCAGTACTCTGCAGATTCTTGCAATCATGTGAAAAGCCGTTGCCATATCAAACCATTATGCATCCAGATAGAATTCTTTCTATGGAGCATCAATAAAAATTGGTAAGGGCATGCTAGATTTCTTTAGCCTTGGGTTCATTAGGCATATGCAGGCTTGTATTTTATCGCCAAGTAACAAGGTACTAACAGTTCCCTAGAGTACCCAGGCCAAAGTTGGAGAACTTATGGATATGTACACGTGGGATCATAACTCCTATCGGTGTGATGGGATTGCATAATATTCATTTGCTGCAAAGCATTTTATGGCAGCCAATAGGAAGGGATCACTGATGCAATCCCCTACACACTCTTATAGCTAGATCCCACCATGTTAATGTTGGTGAGTGAGGGCAGATATTGTCCAGGATGGTGACCACTGCTTGTATCAGTAGTAAGGAAGGCAAATGCAATGTTAGCATTCATTTCGAGAGGGCTAGAATATATGTAAGGATGTAAGGATGTAATGCTGAGGCCTTATAAGGTGCTGATCAGACCACATTTGGAGTATTGTAAGAGGTATGTAAAGAAAGATGTGCTGAAATTTGAGAAGGTCCAGATGAGATTTCTGAGAAGGATCCCAGGGATGAAAGCAGTAACGTATTAGGAGAGTTTGGCAGCTCAGAACCTGAGGGATTGTCAAGCTGTATCTATCCTGTCTAACCTTCTGAGAGTTTTGCCTAGTTGAAAGGGTCTTCTTCCATTCTTCTAAACTCCACTTTCAGAAGGCTTTTGACAAATTCCTGCATAAGATTAGTGTTCAAAGTTAAAGTGAGATGGGAATGACCTTGAGGATCAGGAAGAATGTTTATTCACTATATACATTTCCATGTATTAGAAACTTATTCTGGTGTATTGGTCAGGGTACAACATGCAACAAAAACAACAGCATTCAACAATTATAAAGAATAAAGAATTATATAAAATATAAAGTAAGAGGTTGATTATGGATACGGAATAAAATATGCATAAATACTATTGTGTATTACGATATAATAAGCATTATAAAAAATAGTTTTAAGTGTTTTCATTTCAGTGCGGTGATTGAGGTAATAGACGGAGAGGAATGGGGGATGGTCAATCGGATTAACTAACTGGGGGAAGAAACTTATAAGATGGCATGAAGTTTTGGTTTTAATAGCCCTACAGTGCTCTCCCGCAGGGAGCTTTTGGAAAGTCAGTTTGTGTCCTCCATGATTTTTCTTGCCCACTTCTTTTTCTTGGACACATACAATTCCTGCAGTGATGATGGACTTCAGTGAATGACCTCTTCTGCTGACATGTCAGTTCGGATACGATGAAGGAATGCCACCAAACTGGACAGTAATGGCTACTGTACTGTCATGGAGAGTCAGCAAGTTGGCAGACAGGATACAGAGTAGAATTGAACAGGTGCTTTTCTGAGTGGCCGGCAGTGACCGCAGGAATCAGTGCTGAACTGCTCGGCCTCTTCTTGTACAACACTCCTCCCAGCCCAGGGATCAATCTGGTGAATTTCTGCTGCAAGTGTATCCTTTTTAGGTAAGGAGACCAGAATTTCACACAACACTCTAGGTGTGGTCTCATCAGGTCCAATATGGCAAGAGGCAATACAAACCAATCAGCAAAGGAAAAGAATTACCATATTTGGAAGAAAGAAACTATAAAGGGACAAAACTATTTCTTAAGTGCACAATTCCACTATTGTGCTTATTTTGATGGCAGTGGTAGGGCTGCTTGAGAAGATGGCTAAGAAAACAAGTAGGATTGTGGACTTGTGAACAGAGAGGTGAGGCTCAAGAGAACAAAGTGATAATGAACCTTTGTAAAACACAGGTCCTGTGGCCATTTCCAGGATTCACACTTTTGGGGAGATGTGAAAGCTTTAGAATGAGTATGAATGGGATTTGCCAAAGTGACCTATAGGCTGGGATCTCTAGTTCTGTTGATGGGCAGATTCTGACTGAATGTTTAAAGTCATGAAGTGTACAGACAGAGTAGAAGGAGAGAGAGAGAGAGAGACTGTTCTCTTTGGAGGAGAGGCCCCAGACCCGGGGAAATGAATTGTACGTGATTGGAAAAAGATGAGATGAAGAAGGAACTTTCACACGGAGAGTGGTTAAGCCCCAGCATACACTGCTAAGAATGAGTGGAGATCAGTCTTGCTGTACAGTTTAAAAGGCATCTAGATAAACAGGAGAGAAACTACAGGACTGTGAAGAGAAGCCAGAGAGTGGGACTAGTGGAAGTAGATTGTCCTTCCCCAGAGCTGGTATGAATGTCTTCCCGTTCTGTGTCTCATGGTGCTACAGGAAAATTGGAAGGCAGGTAGTTAGATGTATAAGCATTAAATAGGATTTTACTTCATTTCCAGAGAGCTTTTAAGATATTTAACCAGCTTATAAAGATTAGCCTCACTTTGTTAACATCTAAGGGATGAGATTTGTGTTTCCATTTCTTAGTTCAACAACACACTTTCAATCTGAAAGCAGTGTTCATCAAATACTTAAGTCTCTCTGTTGCTTAAACGTCATTTTAATGAGACTGAAGTAGGCGTTCAGAATAAATGGTTATATTTCAGAAATGTAATTGAAGTGCCACAATAAGGTACAATTAAATTTTATTCTTTGTTTCTACTTTTAGGATTTGGGTATTATTGATCATGCCAGTATTTACCGGTCCCAGCTAGCTCTGTTGATTGCGTGCTGGTTTTCCATGTTTTCTAGTGTCTCTGCTTTACCAGGTTGCCACCTCACCTTTGGGTTTTCCAAGTGATTCTGCAGATGCTGAAAATCCAGAGCAACACTGGATGCTGGAGGAACTTTGAGCCACTGATGAGGCCTAATTTGACATATTGCATGCATCAGGTCACCTACCTGCAGGAAAGATGCCAGTAAGATCGAAAGAATACACAGAAAATTTGCAAAGATGTTATCAGGAATTGAGGACCTGAGTTACAGGGAAAGGTTGAATAGGTTAGGGCTTTATTCCATGGAGCCCAGGAGAATTAGAGAAGGTATACAAAATTGAGAGGTATTTATAGGGTAAATGCAAGGAGGCTTTTTCCACTGAGGTTGAATGAGTATAGAACTAGTGATCATAGGTTAAGGGTGAGAAATGAAATATTTAAGCAGAGCATGAGGAGGAACCTCCTCACAAAGAGGGAGCAAATTGTAAATAGATGTGAGTTCAATTTCAACATTTCAGAGAAATTTGGATAAGTACGTAGATGGAAGGGGTATGGAGGATTATAGTTTAAATACAGGTCAATTGGACTAGGCAGAACAATAGACATGGACTAGATGGGCTGAAGGGCTTGCTTCTGTAGTCCTCTAAGCCTATGACTAGCTCAGGCAGTGTCAATGGAGAGGGATAAACATGATGAAGGGATAAACAATGTCTCAGTCTGAGACATTGATTGTTCATTCCTCTCCATAGCTGCTGCCTGACTTGCTAAGTGTGGTGAACTACATATACCTGTCTGGACACGCCCCCCTGCTGACTGCTCCTGTGGCTCCTCCCACAGACCCCTGCCCTCAGTCTCCAGGATGTAGTATGGTGGTCAATTACTGCTTGTTCTTTCTTCTAGTCAATAAAAGCCACTATCTCGCCTCATGTCTCGGAGAGTTATTGATGGTGCATCACTAAGTTCCTCCAGCATTTCATGTGTGTTGCTCAAGCATGGCATGTGCTTTCTTCACCACTCTGCCTACCTGCAGGGAGGTCTGAATTGGACCCTAAATGTAAATGTTTTACTGTTCAGTGCCAGCAAGGGGGACGGGCACCCGGGGTCCTGGCAGCATTGCAGGAATGCATGGCAATAACCCTGGTCAAGGAAGTGAGGAATGCTCTGCTCTTGTAGAGAGTGATTCAGGTGCTCAGTATTTTCATCTGCCTGGGCATGCCTGCAAATCCTTCACTGTCACTGTGTCACAATCCTGGAGCTCTCTGCCAGGCACTGCACCAGCTGCTGGGGATTAACAAATCCCACCTCTGGGAAACCAGACATTGAACAATTAATGCCAGTTTTGTGGCAAGCTGGAAGTCATTAGTCCATCCAATCTATCAGGAATCTGACTATATAATGTAATGCTGTTGGTTATGATGCGTGGTGGATTGAATGGCCAGCGCCTGTACAAACTATTGCTATATTCGACTGGGGTGTAAACAAAATATTTAACATGCTGATGGACTGCAGTGATTAGCTACTTGATAAATAAAAATAATCTCATTCCATCTCAAAAACAGTCTGCATCAAATCAGCTGCACTCCAATCCAGATATGTTTATTGAAAAATATCATTGACCAATAATGCACAGCTTTGGCTTGATTCCAGAGCCAACAGCGCATAACATAACTTTGAGGGAACAAGGAAAAAACTTTGTTGCTCCCTGGTCTGTCATTCACTTCATCAGTCAGGCCATCAGCAGCAGGTGACTGCTGCAAACAAGAGTGGTTGAGAAAGCCTCTCCATCATTTACTGTGTGTGTTTCTGTCCTTTCCTGTCTTTCACCACCCTTTAGCTCCCCTCTTCCACCTAATTCCTTCCTCAATCAGCAACAGAAGCTTGAAACTGATGGGTTAACTTTGGTCTAGCAATTCAAGAGAGGATGAATTCAGGCCCCACCATGACACATCAATCCTGTGAGTCTTCGGCTCATCTTGTTATGATGACCACGAGCAAAGCCATTACCCAGTGGCTTGACTCACCTCCTGCAGTAAAGAGGACTTGATGTTGTAACCGTTCCACAAGTATCACAGGCAAAACCCTCCCTGCCATTGAGCACATCTACAAGGAGTGCTGTCACAAGAAAGCAGCGATCATCATCAAGGACCCCACCGTCCAGGCCACGCTCTCTTCTGACAACTACTGTCAGGAAGGAGCCTTGGGTCCCACACCACCAGGTTCAGGAACAGTTATTACTCGAAAACTATCAGGGAACTTCCCTCACTTCAACACTGAACCGATTCCACAATCTATCAACTCACTTTCAAGGACTCAACAACATATGTTCTCAGCTTTATTTATTTATTTGCACAATTTGTCTTCTTTTGCACTTTGATTGTTTGTCAGTTTTTCTTTATGTATATTTCTTTTCATAAATTCCACTGCCTTTCTTTAGTTTCCTGTAAATGCTTGTAAGAAAATGAATCTCAATGTAGTATATGGTGACAGATATGAACTTTGAATTTACTTTGAACTTTGACCAAGTCTTCCCAGGGTTGGTGATCCCCAAGGCATGCAACTTGATATCCCTTATCTCAGAACCCTGTGGGTTCCATTCTCACTCCCAACCTGAACACATAGTTCAGAGTGAATTTCCATCCACTTCTGAGAAATTGCTGCGTTGTTGGAGAGGCAATCTTTCGGATGGGAGATGAAACTGAAGCTTCACAAACCATTAAAACTGACATAAGGCTCCAAGGTGCCATTTGAGTATAAGACAGCTCTTCCCAGCCTTTTGCCTGATGCTTATGCCTCAACCAATCTCATCGTAACAGGTTTATTCCCACGCTGCTGACCACAGGAACTTGGAGTCATAGAGTTATACTGCATAGAGGTCAACTCATCCAAGCCAACTCTGCTGCCAGTAAACCAGCCCTGTTTAGCCCATAGCCCTCTAAAACTTTCCTATACAGTTGGCTTTTAAATGTCACTTATGTGCCCACATCTAGCAGCTTACTACAGATATGTGTGAAGAAACTACCATTTTAAATATCTCGCCAATGATCTTAAACCTAAGCCTTCTTGTTTCCAGCAGCCCCTCCTGGGACAAAGACTATGACCTGTCCGTGCCCCTCATGATCTTCTATACCTCTATCAAGTCACCCCTCAAACTCTTACAGTCCAAGGAATTAACTTGTTTTTTTAATGATTACAACAGCAGCTATACTTTAGAAATAGACAATTCACAGTAGGACAGGCTGAAGCCTTGAAAAGTGCTATAGAAATGCAAGCTTCCCTCCAGAATACCACTGGCTGGACCCCTCATTTCTCAGCTGATAGCTTCCCTTTCCTTTCCTTGACAGATCCATGGCAAATGCATCTGTGAGCACAACACGATGGGTGAGCACTGTGAAAGTTGTGCGCCGCTGTATAACGATCGGCCTTGGAGACCTGCAGATGGGAAGAAGGGGATGGCAAATCAGTGCCAAGGTGAGGTTACGAGACCACCCATTTCTCCAGAACCTCTTCTGAGAGCTGGGAAAGGAGACCCATGGCAATGGTGTCAGGAGTGAGGGATGGAGAGAATCTTAGGGGAAGGCTAAAGGAAGATATGGAGGAGGTTTGATCATAGGGAATTGTGGAATCTGCCAGCTGCACTAGGAGAGTCATCAACTGCAGGAGTACCAACCACAGGGGGTGTCCCAGAAGAATGACGAGCTGAGCAGTACTTGGGGATGGGATGTTTTAGTTCTCTTGTGGGCACCACTGATAAGATGGTCTGCTCCTTGGAGCTGGGGAGATTAAGAGGAGACATGATTAAGGTATGTGAAATGACAAACAACACACACAAGGTGCTGGAGGAACTCAGCAGGTCAGGCAGCATCTATCAGGAGGAATAAACAGTCAACATGCTGTCAGGTTAGAGGCTACTCAGATGGAATCTGAGGTGTTGAGGGTGTAGATAACATTTCCTCATATCAGGGGTGGATTAAACAAGAGGACATAACCTGTTTCCATGCTCTTTGGCTCTAGCTCTCTGAGGAGGGTCAGCCAACACAGGGGAGTGTCAGGAGGATTGTCAGCTAGAGTAGGAGGGCCCTTCTCACCCCCTTACCCTGGATCTCAACTCTTCTTAAACCTCTCTAACCTTGGCCCCTAAAACCACCATGCTGACTCCCAAGGCCTGGCATTGAACCCAGCAGCTTTACTTCTGTGCCTGTGCTCTGATGGTAGGGTACAGAGGGGCAGAGTGGGGCGGGGGGGGGGAGGACAAGGGCCACTGTCTTGGAGGATCGGACCCTTGTGCTCAGCACTGGTTGATGGGGCCTGAGATCAATGGAAGGGTGTCCCTAGACCACCAGCCTCTCACTCCCCCACGCCATCCCTGCAGGCAGAATGGCCCATTTTCACCAGTGCTGATGCCGTTATATCAGAATTAGATTTATTATCACCAATATGAAATCTGTTGTTTTGCAGCTGCAGTACAGTGCAAAGAAACAGAGAAATATAGAAAACCTACAGCACAATGCAGTCCCTTCGGCCCACAAAGCTGTGAGAAACTTGTCCTTACCTTAGAACTACCTAGGCTTACCCAAAGCCCTCTATTTTCTATGCTCCATGTATCCATCCAGGAATCTCTTAAAAGACCCGATCGTATTGGCCTCTGCTGCCACTGCCAGCCCATTCCACGCACTCACCATCTCCGCATAAAAACCCTACCCCTGGCATCTCCTCTGTACCTACTTCCAAGCACCTTAAAACTGTGCCCTCTCATGCCAGCCATTTCAGCTCTGGGAAAAAGCCTCTGACTATCCACACGATCAATGCCTCTCATCATCTTATACACCTCTATCAGGTCACCTCTCATCCTCAGTCGCTCCAAGGAGAAAAAGCCAAGTTCACTCAACCTATTCTCATAAGGCATGTTCCCCAATCCAGGCAACATCCATGTAAATCTCCTCTGCAAATGCTTAAATTTATTATGCGTTGCAAAATAGTGCTAGAATAGGAATGACGAGGTAGTGTTCATGTGTTCATAGACCATTCAGAAATCTGCTTATGGAGGGAAAGGAACCGCTTCTGAATTGCTGAGTTGTGAATTCAAGCTGCTGAGCTTCTCCCTAATGGTAGTATGTTCTAGACAGTGAGGATCCTTAATGATGGAGACACTGCTTCTTGAAGATGACTTCAGCGGTGGGAGGGTTATTCCTGTGACAGAGGCAGTTGAGTCCAAATTCCCTGCCATCTCCATAACAGGCAGTGATGCAACCAATCAGAACACTCTGCGCCATACTTCTGCAGAAATTTGCAAGAATCTTTGGTAACCTCAGGTTGAACTTTAAATAAACTGGATTGGTGGTTGGGAATGAAGTGATATGAGAATAGTGTGTTTGCACAGGGTTAGGGCATTGTTTGTGTGGAAGAAAAACACCCTGGCTACCTGTTTCCATAGTGAGTTTCTGTACTATTCAGCCAAAGAGCAATTAATTGTTTAGTTTCTTGCACATTCCCTCTGCCTGCCTTGAAAGGCATTTAATTCTCTCTTCTTTTCCCTTGTGACAGAATGCAAGTGCAATGGCCACGCTCAAAGCTGCCACTTTGACCTGCGTGTGTGGCTGGCATCGGGTAATCGCAGTGGGGGAGTGTGTGACAACTGTGAACACAACACCAAGGGTCATCAGTGCCAACAGTGCCAGCCCGGCTTCTACAGGAATCCTGGGGCATCACTGTCTGCCCCCGACACCTGCCTGTGTAAGATCCTTCCTTGTTTCGCTTTTGGTAAAATGATTCTGCCCCTTTGACCACCCAGTGTGAGGGGTCCAGGTCAGAAGAATCTTGGCTACTTCAACAGCTGACCCTCTTGTTTCTTTCTTTAAGATATCAAAACTGTATGGCAGAGTGTACAGTGTGCTTTAAAAAGGCTTACTCCTTGTCTTCACTCTCATCTCTGATTATCATTTCAATTGCTCAGTGTTGGGTAAGAGCAGAGCTCACTATTCTCCAGTGGAAGCTAGGTGCTGCTCTGGGTAAGAAGCCATTTTCATTTTTGCACTTTCTCCTTACAGAGAACTTCTAAGAATAGAACTTAGAACAAGATTGGACTTTCAGCTCACAACGCTTATGACAGCCACAATGCCAATTCAAACTAATCCCATCTGCCGCACATGGTCAATTCCACCATTCCCTGTCTTTACAACAATTTATCACACTTGCTTCAGTCACTCCACCTAGCAGCATGTTCCAGACTACCATATGCCTGCCCATTGGTTAAAAAGATTTATAAAAGTTAAGTATGGGCAGATTGTTGGAGATTATTTGAATGATGGACATAGTCAACATGAGAGGAACAAGAGGCTTGAATGGGTGTTCAAGCTTGTTCATATCCAAACCATTAATGTAATTAATGAGTACAGCGGTCTCAACACTGACACTTGCAGCATCCCCTTAGTCACAGTCAGAGAATTGCCCTCTGCTTCCCATCATAGAGCCAATTCCAAATAGACCTCGCTCACTCCCACTTTCTGTCATAGAGACAATTCCAAATTTACCTCACTCACTCCCTCTTTCCATCATATATCCAATTCCAAATACACCTCACTCTCTCCCTCTTTCCATCATAGAGCCAGTTCCAAATACACCTCTCACACTCCCTCTTTCCATCATAGATCCTTCTAAATCCACCTCACTCATTACTTCTTTCTACTGTACATCCAATTCTAAATACACCTTGCTCATTACCTCTTTCTATGGTAGATCCAATTCTAAATACACCTCGCTCATTACCTCTTTCTATTGTAGATCCAATTCTAAATACACCTCGCTCATTACCTCTTTCTATTGTAGATCCAACTCCAAGTACACCTCGCTCATTACCTCTTCCCATCATAGAGCCAATTCCAAATACACCTCACTCACTCCCTCTTTCCATCATAGAGCCAATTCCAAATATACCTCACTCACTCCCTCTTTCTATTGTAGAGCCAATTCCAAATACACCTCACTCACTCCCTCTTTCCATCATAGAGCCAATTCCAAATACACCTCTCACACTCCCTCTTTCCATCATAGATCCTTCTAAATCCACCTCACTCATTACTTCTTTCTACTGTACATCCAATTCTAAATACACCTTGCTCATTACCTCTTTCTATGGTAGATCCAATTCTAAATACCCCTCACTCATTACCTCTTTCTATTGTAGATCCAATTCTAAATACACCTCGCTCATTCACTCTTTCTATTGTAGAGCCAACTCAAAATACACCTCACTCACTCCTCCTTTCCATCATAGAGCCAATTCCAAATACACCTCGCTCACTCCCTCTTTCCATCATAGATCCAAATGATAAATACACCTCACTCACTCCCTGTTTCCATCATAGACCCAATTCCAAATACACCTCACTCACTCCCTGTTTCCATCATAGACCCAATTCCAAATACACCTCGCTCACTCCCTCTTTCCATCATAGATCCAAATGATAAATACACCTCACT